>NW_023340206.1:11423206-11429199 GCF_004916995.1 Morone saxatilis
TGTCTTTTTGAACATAACAATCTAACCTCTGAATTTATAAATGCAACTATATATTTGTGAGGTGTTTTTCATGGGATTTGATGATGGGAACAAAAGTATAGAATATTGTTGGTACTATTTTCTGTTAGGTGGCGAGTCGGGAGCTTCATATTCTGCCCTCTAAGATCTACATCAGTGAAACCAGCACGAACACTGTTCCAAACACCTGCCCCTCTGCTGCCTCCTTCGGTACTGATGCAAACGGCATGGCAGTCAAGGTAAAGTCCTGTTCCTGCAGTCTTTACTGATTAAAGTGTGTAGGATTTGGTGGCATCTAGTGGTAGAGTCACTTTGTGAGTGTGCTGGAGAAACTACAGTAGTTGTAAAACTCGCAAAAAGGCCCTATCTAAAGCCAGTGTTTGGTTTTTCCATTCTGGGCTACTGTAGAAACATGGCGGGTTCAAAGGAGAGGCCTCTGTGGAAGAGGACCCACTCCCTTTGTGCATAAAAACAACAAAAACATACCTATTAATATTATATTCCCTTCCTGCAAATAGATCCTTTTAAACGTTACACACTGGACCTTTAAGTTATTATGTATTCTGTATTCTTGTATTCTGTATTTCAAGCCAAAAGGACTAAAAAGACTTTCAAAAGTATCAGTTTCATTTTTTCTTTCACTCAGAATGCCTGCCAGACTCTGTACCAGCGACTGGAGCCGTTCCGGCAGAAGGACCCCAAGGGATCATGGGAGAGTTGGGTACGGTTTGATAAGAAAGGAAGATATACATTCTTAGTGATTGCTGCTGGGTATATACAGCATTACATCAATCATTTTATTTATTTTGTCCTCAGGTCAATGCAGCGTTTTTTAAGAAAATCAGTTTATCGGCTACTGGATTCTACAGGTATGACAGAAATCTATCTAGTCTGATTTAATGCATTTATTTATCAAGTGACCGTAAGAGCCACCTGTGTGTCCTCAGAGGTCCAGACCTTTACATGGACTGGGACAAGATGGAGGGGCAGCCTTATGCTTACTTCACGTTCGGAGCGTGTTGCTGTGAGGTGGAGCTGGACTGCCTCACGGGAGACTACAGGGTCAGAACTGAACCATTACAGCCATTCTTTTTTACCATAACTCTAAAACTGATTGTAACAAAGCGACATTTTCACTTTTCTTATTTTGTTGTGTTTTCTTGTAGACGGTGAGGACGGACATTGTGGTCGACATTGGTAGAAGTGTGAACCCCTCAGTGGACATCGGCCAGGTGAGTCTGGTCTGTTCTGGTCGACTATAAAGGCAGAAAAAGAATACAATCTGGTACCACTTTCTTTTACAGATACTTAATAATGGAAAGGAATGGATGTGCAACTGTAGCACGTTAGGAAGGTTATTTGATACTAATTATAGAGAAAATGGGGACGATTAGCAAGCTTTGTGTTTAGTTGTGAAGACAAACTATACAATTAATTTCTAAAATCTTTTTTAACAAATATATTAACATCTACATTATTTTCTAATGTATATCTGTCAGTTGATAGGATTTTACAGTTCTTTTGAGGAAATTATCTGCTGATTATTGCTACTACTGAAAAATAATTTAGGAAGTACTCTCATTTATAATCAGAGCTGTTTAAAAAAATATATTATTGTGACACATACTAATTGGGACATTTTACTGTGTAAAAATTAAGAATTTCTTATATATTTGCAGACATATATGCCAGTTGACCAATTTAGTATCAGTCCTTTAGTTAAAGACTTCATGAGACCCGTAAAATGAAGCCAATCCAGAAGGAATTTGATGGTTGATGTTCCTGTATTATTTCTTTGCATGCTTCTGGTTTTGTATTCAGAAATGAGCAGAATATTTGGTTTTATAGAGGAAGTTTGTCAATTTCCTCTCTTTTCTTTCCTCTTTCTAACCATACTTTCGTCCTCCTTTCCCTTCATCTATTTGTCTATCCACTATTCTCTCCCTTCCTCCCTCCTTTCAGATTGAAGGAGCGTTCATGCAGGGTTTGGGTCTCTACACTCTGGAGGAGTTGAAGTTTTCCCCCTCTGGGCTCCTGTACACTCGAGGTCCGTCTCAGTATAAGATCCCTGCGGTGTGCGACGTGCCGCTTCGCTTTAACGTTTATCTGCTGTCAGACTCCCACAACCCCCACGCCATCTACTCCTCCAAGGTGAGAGGTCACGATGCACATATGTACCCCTCTATGTTATTGAATTCCTTTGTTTATTCTTTCTTTCTGTCCATGTTTGACTTTCTTTTTTCTTTCTTTCTACAACACAAACAAGAAAGAGAAACTCTATTTTTCAAACTTATCAGGTGTCCCAAGATCAGCTGTGATTTCCCACTGGGCCCTGGTTTTGCCTTTTTAAATGTTATATGTGTGGAGTTACATAAACATAAATATAGCAGCAAACAACTATTTGCAAGGATCGTTTTGGTGACAGGAACAGCCAAGCCATAAACTATTCATAGTCCATTCATACAGAGAAGATTAACTGTTTAAAACATCATTGGTTGTATTTTAATAGACTTTACATCAGTCTGTGTAACAAGTAATGTTCCTGACGATCCTCCGGCTCTGCAGGGTATTGGAGAACCCGTCCTCTTCCTGGGCAGTTCGGTGTTCTTCGCCATTAAAGACGCTGTGGCTGCAGCTCGCGCAGAGTCCGGTTTAGTCGGCCCGTTTTCCCTGGACAGCCCCACGACACCGGAGAGGGCCTGTCTGGCTTGTGCCTCCCCGTTCACTCAGAAGGTAAAAATGCTGAAATACTGATGTTCTTACTCAGTAAATGCAGGGATAAAAAATGTGTTTGTATTGTTTTGTAATTATTGACTGTCTGTATATTTTTAACATGTTCCCTTTGTCAAGGTAACAAACTCCTTTGAAACAGCATTCAGACCAGAAAACTGAAGTCAAACTAAAGTGACAAGATTTTGGGAGTTTCTAAGCTGACAGCAGAAACCTCTGGGTGCAACCTTTAAAATAAATGAATAATTTGACCCCAAATAACTGATTCGAGCCCACGTTTCTGCAGCTGTGGCCAGACAAGATCATCCTGCCTAATGTTTAATAAAAGGTCAATATTTATAATCAGGTTACATAAAGAGGAAGCTACTGCACAAGAATGTATTACCTTTTAATCTTTCCTTATTGTTTTGTTTGTGGGAGTAAAAAAAAAATAGGCAAATGATAATGTAAAGGAATTAAAGCCTTATTGAGATGAGGTAAGAAATTGTCCATTACACCATACATTTATTTATTTCTGTTCATTTTTGTTTTGTTTCCAGATTCCAGCCAGCAAACCAGGATCTTACAAACCGTGGGCCTTAAACATCTGAATCTGTTTTTATTTGATCAAACTAAACTACACTGTGAACTAAATGTAACTAACAATGATTATGCACTTACTGTACTCTCTAAACTTTCTTTACATGTTAATTTTAAACAAACAAATGAATCTTTTTTTTAATAACACATGTATTCTCATTTCTAACAGTGTATAATGTGAAATTAATACCTCACGACCACTTAAATTTACATTTATTTGTTGTGCTTGTGCCTTTATCCTACAATATCACTATTTGAATAAAAGAAGAATAAATCATTTAACCGTTATTGAAGACAACAAATAAACCCACTGTACATCCAATAGCAGTAAACATAATGAAGAGTGGTTTGTAAACTAACGCAGATTTGTCTTCTTGTGGGCCGAGGCTGATCACACGTCGAGGCACCAATGGGCTGCGGCCCCGTCCATCGGAGATGAGGCCTGGAAGAGCGACAGGAAGTGCTGTTAATCAGGTGTTTGACAGGAGGAGGTTAGGAGACGCAAGTAAGAAGAGAGCTCTGGTTGGGATATTGTGATATTAATGTAACAGGCCAACAGTTGGTCTCACATACAGTTCTTGAAAGATTCTGGCTAGTGGTTTAACCATCACATGCAGCACTTAGAGTGATAACCAGTGTATCTGGAGGAAGCTAACAGTATTTTGTTAAAATTTTTCTGGTTGTTTTGGAGCATCTAGAAACAAATGTACCTTATCTACTATTTCCATCTCATAAACCAAGACATACGAAACCATATGTCCACAGCTAGACCTTAACAAGCTTTTTCAGCTGTGTTGCTTGCATTGTTGGTCAATATGTAAAGCAGTATCAACCAGAGTCATTGTTGTGCAAGCCAAGTCAAGTCTCAAGTCTGAAACGTTGAATTTCCAGTCCTAAACAAGTCATAATGCGCTCTTAATTAAATTAAATTCCATTTTACCAACAGAACAATTAAATGGAATTATCTATTAATTATCATTATTATATTCTTCATGGTTCTGTCCTGTAACTTTGATTAGATTTTGTCAGATTGGTTCAAACAAAGTGGGTCTGGGGAATTAAGTGTTGACTTGCTGGGAATAAAAAGCGAAATGAAGGGAAATCACTTTAATCTTTGGCCTTGGAGGAAGGTAAAAAGTATTTTAAAGTCAAAAGGTTCAAGTTAAAGTAAAGTCATAAGTCACTGGTGTCCAAGTCAAGTTGCAAGTCTTTTTTGATTTAGTCAAGTTTAGAGTTTATAGTTATAACATTTGTGACTCAAGGCAACATCTCTGGTATCAACTAAAATGTTTTAATGGAACTCCTTGATGCATATTTAAGACTGTAGAAAACTCTTGCACACTGTCAGCAACAATTGTGTTGCTTTTTCAATAAATTTAGTGACCAGAGTTTTTAGTCTCAGCAACATGGGCCGCAGGTCTCGTACCATTTTAGTGAACTCGTCCTGACAGGCCACGCGGATCTTCTCGGCTGTTGCAGGGGAGCTCAGAGGGAAAGCGTCCCCCAGTCCTCTCTCTGTGCGTGCTGCTGCGATGGCCGCCTTGATGGCAAAGAAAATGGTGGAGCTGAAGAGAACCGGAGGCTCGCCAATACCCTGGAACAACAGGACAGTCAACAGTGTGTCCTCAGGTGTCAGAGAGCCTAAGACTTTTAAAGGCATTTTTAATATTACCTGGAATTTAATTTAGTAGAGGTTCATCAATCAAAGAAAAAATAACCTATAAAACTATATAATCTGTAAACAATTATCTGTTAGTGGCATTGTACACTTGTGCTGTGCGTCTTTAGGTGATAGCAAGAGTCCAACATCAGAATCAGATGTTTTTAAGACAAGTAGGTTTTGGGGTTCAATTCAACAGTTCTTTTATGCTGTGATATTATGTATCTGAATTTGTGACAAAGTGGTCTGAGGAAAAGTCAAAAATGCTTCCTGAGAAATATCATTATTAGCTAATGGTTAAGGGTTTTCAAACTATATCCACTGAAACAACACAGTCTCTCCTTGTACATTAAAAAAGTGGAATGCACAAAAGGGACAGTTTGGTTCCCAGTGTCTTCGTTTACTTCACTTGGTTCAATAGAAAACTAGAACTAAAAGGTGGTGTTGTTCATGTACCTGTCCAATGTCCAAAGCAGGGTTGATGCTTTTCCCAACCTCCATCACAATGTCTGTCCTGATGTTCTGCAACAAACAAAACACACAGTTACAAGATGTCTTATCCTAGTTATTATCCCATAATATCCTAGTTATCCTTTGGAAAAGGCAGCCTTAAAGGACATGGAGATAAACTACAGCAGCAGTACACTCACTGACTTTGGACATTATATGTTTTTTTTAGGGATTTTAAAGAGTGAAAAAAAACCTTGTGATCCCCAGTGAGACAATCGATTTCCACTTCAGTTTAAGGTACCTCTATAGTGAAGAAGACAGGCTGGAGGTCATGGTAGGTGACGTGGACCTCCTTAGCTGCTCTCCTGGCTCTCCCTGCTCTCTGCCACCACTGCACCGATGATCTGACCGACACAAACCACCTGCACACACACACACACCGGACGGCAAAGAATGACATGTAGATGACTTGGTGTCGTCCACCTTCAACATAAAGGAAATCCCACCCTGGGAGAGGTGTTTTATCTTTTGTGTAATTCAAGATGTACATGATTAT
>NW_023340206.1:11429299-11432411 GCF_004916995.1 Morone saxatilis
CTCCCAGTGTGGCTTCTGCACTCCAGGGATGGTGATGTCCATGTAAACTCTGCTGAGGAAGCCCCAGCCCACCATGGAGGACATCAGGGAAGCTCTGGGAGGTGAAAAGCCAAGATTGATTGACTGACTACTAACAGACAGCTATAAAATATAAATTAGCAGCAAATAAAAGCCGGTTAAACCCTATTAATAGAAGTTTAAGGTATCTAGGATTCTAGTCACAAAGACCTTTTTTAATGACCTTTCTTTAATATTTATTGTGTTTTTGCATCCAGCCTCTTTTTAAGTAATCCCATATAAATAACAATGAATTATACTTACATTACATTTTTATTTACAGTCCATTTGCATTAACTGACGACCTTTTGTTTTTAATTTCTAGGGAACCTTTGTCGCTGCACAGGCTACAGACCCATCTTTGACGGATTTAAGATTTTGTAAAAGTGAGGTAGGTGTTGAGCAAACCTGTTACCTATTACAGCCCTGATTCCCCATTAAATTCATATTTACACACACAGCAGAAAAAAATAGCTAAAGCAACATTTGCGCAAGTGATTGTGAAATTAATGTTCTCAGCAGTCATCCGGCTGCTGCCAAAACAGAAGAGCTGGTGGGGAATGCTGTTTGGAAAACGGAGCAAAGGGCAGCAAAACCAACAACAACGAGGAAAGTTATGTAAGTCAAAACATCATATTAATGTCGACTATTTGGTTAGATGCTTCCCTGTGCTGAGTGTACACTTGATGATATATTGAATGTGTCTTGTGTTTGTCCTCTATCAGATCTCTCAGGAACTCTTCCCAGTGGATTGTTTTTTACCTCTGGATCCTTCTCAAGATCTTATCTTTCCTCCAGAGCTGATGGTGATTCTTTTTAATTGACCTAAAAAACTAATTTGCTACCTCCTACACTACCTCCTGGGAAAAATGCCAGAGAACTATTATGTTAATGGGTTTTCTTTCTTTTGCAGATTATGGAGAAGAAAGTCAATGGAGATGCTCTTTATTTCCAAGGGGAAAGAGTGAACTTGGTTGATCTGTTTAAGCTGTCACACCTCTTGGAGCTCAAGGCTGAACACCCTTCGGCTCCACAAATACGACCTCAGCAGTGTTTTGGCTGCTCTGGACTGCACTCTGCACGTCATATCCAAAGGTAACTTGGCTTATAAATATCTACAATAGGAGGCTATGTATTAATATTCTTCTTCTGCAGTGTTCTGTTTTAAACTCAGTGAATTGTGCAGAACTATGAGAAGGAACGAGGAAGTCTGTTTATTTGGATGTGTTTCAACTTTTACTCATGCGCCAGATTGCTATGTGGGACACGACACTAAGCCCTCATAAATTTAGATAATCTGAGATGATTTCAGTATGATTTTTATGCCTAATGTAGGTCATCGTAACACCAACCACCTGACACTCTGAGCAGGTTAAAAGGCACTTTAAAGCTGCAGTAGGTAACGTTTATAAGAATTACATTTTATCATTATTGCTCTAACTTTCACTTTTTCCTGAAAGTGAATAAATCAGGTTCCTCTGGCTCCTTATATTGTAGTTCACATGATCTGTTTGACTTCCTGTCTGTGTGTTCTCAAACAGAGGCAGAAAATATTTGTAATGTTGTTCTTCTGTGTCTGTCCTCAGATGGGATGAGGAGCTTACCCTTGGATGAAAAACTCTTCGCTGACTTTGGAAAAACAGTCCTCAGGCCCGAAGAAGTCCTGCTGTCCATCGACATCCCCTACACCAAACCTGTGAGACATTCTTAAACAGTGATGCTCATATTCGGATACCAAATACAGCGAGAATTTTAGATTAAATATGTCTTTTTTTCGCCTAGTTAACATTTCTAAACATTTAAAATCAACAAACATTTAAAATCAACAAACAAACCTAAACACAAACAGGAGCTTTTGTTTGGAAGGTCCATTCTCACAGTCTCATCAACTAAATCAGGTCACTTTCTGTAGTTTTTATCCCTGTTTTGAGTCCTAAATAATGTCCATCGGTCCCACTTTTCTTCCATCTGTGCTTATTTCAATGTCAAATGATTTGTAAATGTTTCCATTATGTTGACTTTCTCTACTATCTCTATCCATTGTTCCTGAATAGGGGGGATAGATCATTGTTTTAACCTCTTTTTAGAACGTGTCTTATTGTCTTATTAGCATTTTAAATTTTTAAACTGCACATAATTCAGCACTGCTATTATCATCTCAACATAGATTTGACTTTGAGGCAGAACGATCGAACGAGCATTGCTTGGATGGTAACCAACCAAGTGTGGTACAAATCTATTTTTAGATTTTCACTGAGCCGGTTCTCTAACAAAAGCTCCTTTGTGCCACATTAACACTTCTGTTTTTGTATCATTTATCTGATTATACAACTCTGTTAGACTGGTTTTTCCCCCTTTGTCCACAGCTCGTATCAGAGGCCCAGCCCTCTCCTGGTGGGTCGTCCCAGCATGCATCAGTCTGCTTTCCAGCAAGCCACAGGTGAAGCAAAGTACTACGACGACCTGCCGCTGGTCCAGGGAGAGCTCTTCGTCTTCATGACGAACACCAGAGCCCATGCTAAAATAATGTAGGTAAAATTCTACTGTAAGTCAAAGCTTTACTGCCCCAATTAAAGGTGATATAACACCCCCTAGTGGCTACATTAGTACAACAGCCCTGAGGCAAACAGTGGCTTTAAATCACTCATTTGGCTATAGTTTATTCCTCCATCAGATAAAAATCCTTTACCTCAGTTTCTCTTTTCATTAACCAGCAACATCGACCCGTCAGAGGCCCTGCAGATGCCCGGGGTGGTCACTTTTGTCTCTGCTGGAGATGTTCCTGGGGCAAACCGCAGACTCTGGTTCAATAACCCAGAGGAACTGTTTGCAGAAGAAGAGGTACGTTAAACACCTGGTTAGATATTACATCAAGATGCAGAAAGAAAAGATTTAAAACAACAGATGGCACAGAGAATGGACAATGCCAATATTTTCAGGTTTAAGTTAAGATTATTCTACATTTCTGGTTTCAGCTTCTCAAATGTGAGGATTTGAAGTCTTTTTCTATTTTTTATCACTAAATAGTTTTAAACTGCTGGTCGGACAAAACAAG
>NW_023340206.1:11432511-11437521 GCF_004916995.1 Morone saxatilis
ACGCTAACAGGCCAGCGTTTCAAAACGAGGAAAAGAGGTTTGTGTTTGCTCCTCGCCTGTGTTAACTGCACACGCCTCGACCCTGGAGGTTTGTTTTTTTTTATTTTCCCCAATCCAACACGTGTGCCTCTTTCCCCCTCCACAGATGAAAAGGAGAGATTTGACCCTACTCAGTTTCAAGAAAGTATCGTACAAGGCTTGAATCAAACTGGCTCTGATTTGGAAGCGGTCGCGAAGTTCCTTGATGCCTCTGGCGCCAAGCTTGACTACCGCCGGTATGCAGAGACGCTCTTTGACATCCTGGTGGCCGGCGGAATGCTGGGTGAGTTGCGTTGAGCGAATTATTCACGTCTGCGTGTTTTTTTTTAACAAGCCTGTGAATCTTTAGGTTTCAAAATGATGATGTGACCAAGAAGTAGACACTTTGTTATTAAATAAGGCTGCTCTTTATTCAGTTTCTATGGTTTTTTGTTTTATTTTCTGCAGCCCCGGGCGGGACTCTATCGGACGACATGACCCGCACCGAGTTCTGCCTCTTCACGGCACAAGAAGACCTGGAGACAATGCAAGCATATGCTCAGGTAGAGAGCATGCCCGGCTACTGTTGGTACCAGTTTAGAAGCACTTTATGAAATATCAGTCATTATTGATCCATTTGACAATCCTCTATTTATATGTGAGGAAAAACAGCCAAGAAACCTTCACAAGGCCTTTTTAAATGCACAGTTAACATGTTTCTTTCTACCCCCGCCAAAATAAAGGTTTTTAACAAGCTGATCAGGCGTTACAAGTACCTGGAAAAGGGTTTCGAGGAGGAGATCAAGAAGGTGAGACGACATATAAAACTTGAAGGACCGGAGTTTGTTTGTGGTATCATGACTTTTAAACTGAGCAAGTGTTAAACTTTGATGTCATAGTTGATTTATAATACCGAGAGTGACGCATCTTCTTAAATTTATTGGTGTTATGTGACAAGATGTGGAAGTCGGGTGGCAACTAACAATTGTTTACTGATTGTCTGCTGGGATTAACTCTAGAAAATGGGGAAACAAGTAAGACGGACTTTTTACAGTTCAGTTTACCGTCAGACTCCAGTGGTTCCTGCTTCTCAAATGTTAATATTCTTGATAAGTGTATTTTTTTTTTTTTTCCCATTTACTGACTAATCCTTTTAGATTTAGTAGGAAGTTGAATTAAGAGTTCTCACATTGTTGTAACATGTTTACTAGTAACGCGGGAAAGCAGTGAATTTTTTTTTTAAAGCAGATTGTTTGCCACACACTGTAAACGTCTTGAGTTTTCCTATGATCAAATCAGAAATGTAGCATTAACCAACCTGTATAACTTGTACACAACAAACTTGAATTTGTTTTTCTGTCGTCTTTTAGTTGCTGCTGTTTCTAAAGGGATTCACTGAGTCTGAGCGCAACAAACTGGCCATGCTGACCGGAATCCTGCTGGCCAATGGCAACATATCAGCCTCTATCCTGAACAGCCTCTTCAATGAGAACCTCGTCAAAGAGGGTGAGGAGAAACTCTTTAGAAAAGATTAAAGATGAAGAAAGCGGCCTTCTCTTGTGGTTCTCCCAATTAAATTCTGGGTTTATAAGGACATTTCTACTTTTGTATTCAGCAATAGTAGAAACAAAGACTCAGTTTGTCTTATCGGTTCTGTTCAGGAGTGTCTGCAGCCTTCGCTGTCAAGCTGTTCAAGTCATGGATCAATGAGAAGGACATCAACTCAGTTGCTGGCAGTCTCCGCAAAGTTGGCATGGACAACAGGCTGATGGTAAATGACCTGTTTATAATCTCAGACCGCTGGAAAAATAATGTTTTTGGACTTTTAAATCCTGATGGTCCTGGTCACATTTCTTCATTTCTACACGAATTAACACTAAACTAAATTCCTCTGCCCCACAGGAACTCTTTCCTGCCAACAAACGGAGCTGCGAGCATTTTTCTAAGTACTTCACCGACGCCGGGCTGAAGGAACTGTCCGACTTCGCCCGCAACCAGCAATCTATTGGTGCCCGCAAGGAGCTGCAGAAGGAGCTCCAGGAGCAGATGGCCCGCGGTGACCCTCAGAAGGAGGTGAGGCTGTCGTAGGGTCATGGTTAACCACATGCACTACTGCAGACAGTATGCAGTTAAATTTAAATGTGTTGCATGCAAACACACCTGCAGGAGGTTGAGAAAGTGGCAGGTATCCCACAATACACTTTATCTGTGCAGTAAATGATATTTAGTGAGGCAGGTCAGAGTTCATTATTTAGCTGAGCTGTAATTTCCAATTCGTTCAGATCCATTAGATCTTTGAGTCAGTGCAGGTGAAGGTCTGTCATCATTGTTCCCCTTTTTGTGTTTGGCTAACGTCCTCATTGACACTTCTCTCTTTGCCACGTCGCAATCATTTTTGTGACTGACGCACGAGCAGTTCACGCAGTCACTACTGTACAGTGCAATAACATGAAGCTGAACACAAATGAACAGTTTGTCCGTGTTAAAAGAGGACTGATGGTAACCATTTTATAATTCAAGCATACAGGAGTTGGATTGTCTGACCTTTTTGGAGTTTCTAACAGTTTCTCTGTGTGAGAATGCAATGTTCCCTGGCTGATGAGAAACTAACCCAGCAGCGTTTCTTTCCCCGTCCGTTCAGATTATCACCTTCACCAAAGAGGAGATGAAAAAGGCCAACCTCTCTGAGCAGGCCATGATCAGCATCATCTGGACCAGCGTGATGAGCTGCGTGGAGTGGAACAAGAAGGAAGAGCTGGTGACCGAACAAGCCATCAAACACTTGAAGGTATGCGACACCGCCAAGTTGCATCGCAAAAAGAAATGCACTGCATCAGAGGGTCCGACTGGAGTGAGCGACAGACGGAGCACCGCAGTGTAGCAGGAGCGGCGAGCTGGTAGTCGAAGCTACATGAGTGTTGTTTTAATGCTCATCTTCATCATCTGTGATATCTAAACACTGATGGTGTGGTTTGTGGTCAGATTAAGACTAGGAGGTGGAAATGGATTTGTAGCGAGGATTGTATCACGTCTGAGTGGTTCCATCTGTGCAACGTTTCAGCTAAAAGCAGCTTCACCCTCTTTGGTTCTGGCTTGATGTTCTGCGAGCTGACTGCTTCCTAAAGACCTAATGTGGGTTGAAGTGTTTTTAAAGGAGACCAAGAAGCTATTTGACCAAAGGTTGAGTGATTATGCAAACCAGCAGCAGCACTCTTGAACTCTACAAGTAACTGAAAGCTTTAAGAACAGAACTAATGTGCTCACTTCTCTGAAGTTACGAAGCACAGATATTGGAGTATGAAGCTGTGTTTGTACCTGTAGTTCTGGGCCAGTATTCTGCTATCAGATAGGAAAATGACAGTGTATTACTGTTGTCTGACATACAGTTGTTGCTTCCTCCTACAGCAGATGTTGGGAAAACCCAGACCTGTTAGGGCCTGATCAGTTATATCAAACTTGTTGTATGTTGCGCGGAGCGGGAAACAACCGCCGTTAATTGAAGGGTGGAGAAGTGTTCAATGTGACGCAAAAACAAAGGCGGGAAGGAGGGGAAAAAGATGAAGGTTCTGTGGGTGGTCAGTTAAAAAAAAGGCTTTAATGCACCGATGAGCTTTTTACAACATGCATTATAATTCCTGAGAGCTAGCTGAGTGCATTTCCATCTCCGCCCCAGATGGATACAGCGATCTATCGGACATGGCTTGACGTTGTCTCTTGTCTCTGCAGCAATACAGCCTTCTGCTGAAAGCCTTCACCTCCCAGGGTCTGTCCGAGCTCAGCCTGCTGCTGAAGATCCAGGAGTACTGCTACGACAACATCCACTTCATGAAGGCCTTTCAGAAGATCGTGGTGCTCCTCTACAAAGGTTAGTGTCACGTCCACACGCCACCCTTCAGCTGCATCCATGCCCAACAGTTGAATATAACTATCCACTGACGGTCTGTCTCATTTTGTTTTAGGTTTATGAAAGTCCGTTCACTTTTAACGCTGAGAAGTGAGAGGTCATTTTTCAACATTTCCTTGACCTTAAAGTGTTGTACCTCCCTAATGCTTGGTGTCATTTTTAACAACACACTTGCAAGTCTGGCTTGTTGTTGCCTTTTACACTCCGCTTCTGATTGGTGTACTGAAATCTAGTGTATGGTTTAGTTACGCCATTGATGAGAAGTCAACTTTAGAGAAAATCCACAAACCGTATTTCCCCACCAAGCATCAGTTCACTTTTTTTTTTTTTTAATCCTTTACAAAGGCTTATTTCAGGCACTTTAAGTACATGTTGAATGTAATATTTGTTGACGGTGTCCTTTTTCCTCTTTAACAGCGGATGTATTGAGCGAAGAGGCCATACTGAAGTGGTACACTGAAACCCACCTTGCCAAGGGGAAGAGCGTCTTCCTTGAACAGATGAAAAAATTTGTCGAGTGGCTGAAGAACGCTGAGGAAGGTAAAAGAGAAACACAACACACACTCCTTCAGCCTGAGTTGCCTCATAAAACCTTTCTCAAGGCAGATATTTTGACTTGTCATAGCAGGAATAGTGTTGCAGATATTGATTTCTACCTCCTTTTTGTGTGCTGTAAACCATCAAACATGGGGAAATTAGAGAGAGGACTTTGTTTTAAAAGTCAAAATGTCTACCTTAACAAAGTCTGTGCAGTTTTAAGAGAATTCCTCGAAATAAGATGCAGGGTTTTTCAAACTTAATGTTTCTTAATTGTTTTTAAAATGGTTAAATGTGAAATTTGTGGTGTTGTCTGACCAACAGTCCAAAACCCAAAGAAAGAAGAGAGAGATGGATAAGATTCTGGCGTTATAATTTTATTTATGAAGAAATCAGAATGTAAACAGAACATAAAAATAGTTTAATATTGCTTTCTTTCCAAAAACTGGTTGTAAAAACTGAGTATTAAGTATTCAAAAAGATATTTCTCAAATGTTCTTTTGCACAAGTGAGAAAGAAACAACTGCAACAGCTGTTATGAAAACTGTTTA
>NW_023340206.1:11437531-11443234 GCF_004916995.1 Morone saxatilis
ATCCTGTGTATCACCCAGCACAATATCAACCAACACATTGAGCTTAAAAAATAGAAGCACTAATATCAAGGAAAAAGGACAAAATACACAAGTCAGCAGTGTAGTTTTAACTATTATAATTGTGCATTTAATAACTGATACGTCACCCTGTTACCAGTTAACTTTCAGTTGAGTGTAGGATTTCACTGGAGGAGTGTGTAACATAAAACATTGTCCGCTTAACCACAAATGATTATTACAACATCCACTCAAGTGTCCACTTTTACAGTCAGTATCTTCTAAAACAAATGTTCTTCTCTCTGCAGAGTCTGAATCAGAGGAAGAGGAAACGGACTAAAACTTCCACAACCATATTTTTTTTTTTCTTTCATTTTTTTTTTTTTTTTAAGTAGCAACAGGAGCAGTAAAATGTCTTTCTCCCCTTCTTTCTCTTCTACCTTCTGTTACTACTTTATCCTTTAAACGCACACTCTGTTCCACCACTCCAAAACATTTAAACATTAATTTAAATTTAACAAGATAAAAAGAGCTCAGTCGGTAATATGTTGAGGTATTACGCCTCACAGTGGAAGTGGGAAACGATGAATACCCCCCTTTTTTCTTTTATTTTCTACATCTTGGTATTATTATTGTTGTAATGCCTGTAATTTGGATACAAAACATTCCATGTGATCTCAATGGCTTCTTGTATGAATCTGAACCAGGATTTGTTAAATATTCTTGCCATGCAACAACGAGGCCGACAAAAAATATTAATGCGATTTTTGCCGAAGTTTTTTTTTATTTTTTTTTAAATAAATCTCCCCTTAACTTTATATTTTGCCCAGCTCATGTTTTGGCTCCTGTTGGGTCTTAAACCTCGCCTTCTCTCTTGACTTTTGGGTAAACCTGTACCACGTGTCGAGGTCGTTCTGGTCAGTCCGTCAGAAGACGCGTGCCCCCCCCACCCCTGTAAGATGCCTCGCCAGCTAACTGATTATTATTAGTTTCTACTTTCTTTAATCTGATATAAACCGATTGACTTTTTTATGAAATAAAGATTATTGAAATGCCTCGACTGTTCTGTGGGTTTTTATTTTTAAATGTGGCGTCGGTATAAAGTGCATGAAAACATTTGATAAGTAAAACCTTCTATCTTATATGAAGCTGAATTTTTTTTTTTTTTTAAGATAGCATAAAAATGAATTCTTATTAAAAACCTGTTTCTTTAGACACATTATTTAATTCTAAATTGTTATGATGGTCTCTCTATAGCATCCAGATGAATACATGTATACTCTAATGATGAAACAAGTATAATCTGTGAGAAATGTAGCCTGAACTCATTTATGCCTGGTTTTATGTATCAATTTTAACTAAGTTAAACATAATTTATATATTTCTTTTTATAGTGCAGTTTTTAATAAATTTTTGGCATCAACTGGCTTCCATAGTATTTAACTTACTAGAACTGTGGAGTCTAAAGTGGCTCAAATTTCCTGCTCAACTACTTATTTGGTTTGTCCCTTCTGGGCTACTGTAGAAACATGGCGGTTGAACGCAGCGGACTCCATGGGTGGTGACCTGCAGCGTCTGTAGATTAAAAAGAGCTCATTCTAAGGTAACAACATATTCTTATATTCAGGTGGTTATACATGACCAGAATAGAACTTTTCTGCCAGTAGAGGCTCGTAAATGAGTTCCCAAACAGCTTATTGGCTTAATTATCTTCTCTTACAGTAATAAATGTCCCGCTGTTTACGACATCGGAGCTTTTGCAGACAAAGAGACGATTGTTTGATGATATTCTCATTTTTTATTGTACAAAAATACATTTTTCTTCTAGCAGCTTCTCAGTATTTGCGACGTGCAAAGGACACAGTTGTCAGGTTATTCAAGTACATTTTTATACAGTCAATGTTACACATTAGATTTAGAGGTAGGCCTTCATATTTAAAACAGGTTTGAGGTAGTGTGCAACATTTCCCAGTGATAGTTTTCATCCATATGTGCTGTATATAATAAATAATCAAGGGATCCAGTTGATTGTAAAAGGATTACATTTAGATATTATCCCAAATTGGTGCAAAGGGCATGCAGATAATGCACTCTGCATGCCAGGACATCCCACAGTCTAATGCACACAAAACCTCGCAATTTTGTGTTTTTAAAGTGATAGAGCTTGTGCAACAATGCAAAAGTAAACATTTGACCACACTGCAAATATATTTATCCTAACATTTCATCAGGCCAAAATAAAAAAACTTTTTGACCAACAGCTGAAAGATAGAAAGGGGTTTAGCTTAAGTATTATTTCGCTCAGGTTTGCAACTGGATCTTGGGAACAAATCATTTCTGGGAAAAGCTTTGAGGCTAAACGGCATCGCTGGAGCTTAAATCTTGTTTTTGTACCCAGTTTTGAAATCCCAGATGTCTGATTTCGACCTATCAGACTCAGATTAATGTTGTCAAAATCCAATCAAATGACCCTGATCCCAAACTTATACAACAAATAGAAACATAACCTTCTTGGTTGAGGAGGAAAATAGATTTTTCTTAGGATTTTAAGGCTCAATATATAAAGTTGTTTTTAGATCATTTTAGAGCAGATTAAATATACATCCTTCCTGCCTGTGAGTGTCAAGTATTTGCTGCTGTAGAAAGTTCCCCCCCTTGCCGGATTAAAACGGACGTCTCTCGCTTACACATGAAAAAAAACGTCAAGTATGAAGATTGAATAGATTTTTTTTTGACTTTGTCCTTTGCAGGATGTGATTGTTTGCAAAGTGAGGAGGCAAAACTAATGCTGTTATCTGTAGGGGACTCAAAGAGGGCACCATTTTTACATATAGCTACATGAAATATCCCCCTCAGTTGATCCGAAATAACTTCAATAAAAATAACTTAAAATAAAACTTAAAATAAGCATCATCTCCCTGATTTTGTCAAAGCCCGAAAAATCTCCTAATATATCCTCCACATGCTTATAATATACTGAAACTTGTTAAAGAGGATATTTGGGGATTTGAGGGGCTCCTGGCTTCATTTATATTGCTCCAGTCCAGTCTAATAGATCCATAAAAGTTCTGGATACTTGCAAATGTTTTGCTCAAGTTTAAAATTGTTGAACTTTACATCAAATAACGACACTCAGGTCAAATTTGCGTGTTTGTCTGAACACACTTTGACCCCAGTGTGTAGGATTCAGCGACATCTAGTGTTGAAGTTGCAGATTGCGACGTGCGTATAGGGGAAACTATGTTGGGGCCCACCATAGTTTCCCCTATGGTGAGCCAGTGTTTGGTTTGTCCATTCTGGGCTACTGTAGGAACATGGTGGCTCAACATGGCGGCTCAACAGAGGACTCGCCTCCTCTGATAAAAACAGCTCAACAATTCTTATTTTTAGGAGATTATACGCTAATAAAAACATACCTATGGACATTATATTCAATGTCTGCCAGTAGATGTTCCTAAATGTTACACACCGGACCTTTAATGAAGTCACAACAGTGTGGCTGAACCTGACGAAAACACAAACTTTTAGTTTTGTCATTTTAGAGCAAATGATACAAGATGTAGGGATCGGTTTCCACCGTTCACCACTACATCAGAGGTTATAGATCAGTTAGTGCGCCTTTAAAGTGCCCCTGCACAGTTTAGATATTTCTGACAGCACCTGAAAGCAGCCTTAATGTAGTATAAGTGTGTCCAGAATGAGGTTTCTATTAACTTTAATAATTGATTGTTTGTCTGTGTAACATCTGTCCAGGGACTACAGATGAAGACACTTTTATTTATTAATGTGCACTGTCCCTGCTCAATAAACCAACAAACAAACAAACAAACAAAACGCCACTCAACTGACAGCAACCGCTGCGATAGCTGCTCTTCAGTTTCCTCCATGTGACTGAAGGCGGACATCGGGTGGTGGCTTGGGGGTTGGGGGGGTAGTTTATACTATTCGTGGGACCAAAATAGCCACCCGTCAGGTGCGACTTTACACATGGGCTCAGGTTACAGCTCAACCAAAACACAGAAGGTTCAGAAGCACACGGACGTGAACAGAAAGTGCTTTTCAGTGTTGATTTTGTTTTTCTAGTCTAATCCAACAAAAATAAATACATTCATTTATATATGTACAAAGTCCTACAGGTGTAATTCCTACGCCATGTGTCTGCATGTAAACAACATCAAGGTGGACTCCTCGGCGGTCCAAGGCCGCTTTGCTTCACACAGCAGCTGAGTGCTTCCCCCCATCTCTGAGCTGTGGAGGCAAAGAAATGGTCTTTTTTTACCACAAGCACAGTTCAGTGAAGGCACCATGACATGGATCCTAAAAACACTTATCTTAACCCTTCATTTCAGTTATTTATTGGTTTATTTTAATGGAATAACATAAACTTATTATTTCACTTTTAGGTGTTGTATTTAGTAAAAACAATGACTGCACCTAAAGGAAGAAAGGGACTTTAAATTTAAGAAATTTCACCTCTATTTGTGTTAGAAATAAATTATATCTCATCAAACTACCCATTTTACTTCTTTTATTTACTTTAATTCTATGACTTTATGGATCGCATACATGTTTGCAGAGCACCAGATAAAGTGCTCAAGTTTACGCAGCTATAATATGGAAATACAGTTTAAAACGTTATAGTGACATAATATTACTAATCGTGTGCCAGTTTCTATTTATTTATAACTTCAAGATGTCTAGCCAAACACTATTGACTACTGTAAACACACCTAACCCACCACTACTCAAGTGTAACTCATTTTAATGGGTTAATATTGAAATATATCTATTTACATTTTGAATATTTACAGCTTTTTTAGTTTCTTTCTCTTCATTTTATAGTCACATTTTTCATCTACAGCACTCCAAATCCCAATTCTTAGTTTTATCTGTATGAATACAATAAATGACCTGCTTATTTATTATTAATTATAACCACATGTGCTGTCTGTCCTCCTTTAACAAACCATATTAATCCATTACTTTTGGAGCGTGCCAGACTTTGGCCCTAAATCTGTTCTCTGGAGATCCAACAGGATCCAGTACCTGCACTTATTTTAAACCTTTGAAGGCACCACAGCTTGTTTTCATTTCGTGCTGTCAGTCACAGCAGCAACAGGTGCCACTCTGGTCAAACTCAGATCACCTCTGAACCATGCAACCTCAGCGGGATCACTCTTATTCCAACATAAAGAGGATGCGGCCTGCACAGCTGGCATCATCTGGGAGTGCATGACATAGCAATGAGCCCTTTTTGTATTTTTTTATAGGTGGAAATGTCCGCTCACCTGTTTCCTCTGGTTGCCGAGGCAGAAAGTGCAGATGGGCCGCAGGGAGGGGGCGCCGTGGAGGATCCTCTGGTAGCGGAGACAGGGCTGTCCGTCCCGGCAGTCGTCCCCCAGCAGCAGCACGTTGGCCAGGTGGGAGATGTAGCTGGAGGCCAGGCGCAGCGTCTCTATCTTGGAGAGCTTCCTGTCGGCGGGCTCGGTGGGAATGAGCGTGCGGAGCGCCGTGAAGGCCGTGTTCACGCTGTGCGTCCTGTCCCGCTCCCGCGCGTTGGCCGCCTGCCGCTGTTGGCTCAAGCCGGGGATACGCGCGTCTCCGCCGCCTCTTCCACCTCCGCCGCTGCCGCGTCTCCGCCGCCTCCTGCGCCTCCGCGCACCGGCCCGGGAGCCACCGGCCGCAGCCACCTCCTCCGGCTCCATG
>NW_023340206.1:11443259-11449808 GCF_004916995.1 Morone saxatilis
ATGTCTGTGTAGACAGTTCATTGCAATGTGTAGACAGAAAGGCTGGAAAATGCCAGCTCTGCACCTTATGTCCCTAAAAATTAGACAAGGGTGAATTTATTTGACCCAGCTTCTGAAAAGTGCATTGCTGCCCGACAAGTTAAAGTCATCTTTCCATTTCTGCCACCCCGATTCTGTGTCCCGTCCGCGAGCTCCCGCGTCCAAGTTCATCTGAATGAACACAATACTTTGTGTGCGAGAAAAGTAGTTGATGCGGACTGGAAAACGAATGAGTCGAACGATTGGTAGCCACCGGATGCGACATATAAAACCAAAGACAGACTTGATACAACGCAGGGAAGCACCATCGCACCAAAACAACGCCTGGTGGACACTACCATTATGTTAAATACAGCAGTGTGTCTGGGTAGGCATTCAAAGAGCATGGCAGTCACAGCTCCCTTTAATTGAAACAGTTTCTGATCTGGCCCCAGAGACGGTGTGACGTTCGGTTGAAACTTACGGACATGAAGCAGACCGATGAATTGGACCAATCAACGTGGTCCCTTGATTTGACAGATTCCCAGCAAAGACATTGCTTGGACGCCGACGTCAATTAGTTTTTGAATTCAGTTGATTATTGTTATTAGTTTCCGGGATGTTTAAGCTTCCTGATGCTACGCTGAGGTACGTAAGCTGTAGCAGACGAGCTGAATATGCCTTGGTGAACAGCCTGGATGTTGGTGATTTCGAACCTTGTTTAAGCGTCATATCTCAGTGTTTCAAGTTTCTTTTGTTTAAGTCACAAGCCAGCCAATCCAGCAGTTGCGATGCGTTTATGTTCGAAAACTGAAAACAAAAGGGCCGAAAACACTCTCTCGTGAGCTTTGATGTCCCTCCCTGCAGGCCCTTTAACATTTGTCCTCTCGACCACTGCGATGAACTTGATGGCCAGTTTTAGTGTTCCAAACCAGCTCTCACACACAAACTGCAAGTACAATAAACAGGGATGTGTGTTTATGTTCCCTGTTTGGCGTCCAGGGCCAGATAAACCAGCAAAACAAAGACCGGCTCTGAGCTTCCAATTGCAGTGAACAGTCCAGGTGGACTTTGCCCGGCGGGTCCCGTCCCATTCTGTCTGTGCCTATCAGGATGGACACATATAACCCCCCCCCCCATCCTCGTCCTCCACCTTGCCCAGTGCCATCTTTGGGGGTGGATATAAATATCTGTAGATGGACAGATGTGTGTGTGTGTGTGTGTGTGTGTGTGTGTGTGTGTGTGTGCTGCTGTAAAAACCTTGAGCAACCATCAAGTCAGGTTGTTGATTTCATGCAAATCACATTAGGAACATGAAATAAACCTGTAAATCCATAGGGAGAATTCTACTTTTGAGCTGTGAATTTACACGAACAGGTGATATATTTATATTATTATTGCCACCAGAGGGCAGTAAACCCTCAATGATCATTTTTTTAGTTTAGGATTTAGTTTTTTTCTGCAAAATATTGAAGATTTACAGCCTCTAGTCATTTTCCCATAAGAAAACAACAAAACTATAAGATATGTAATAATTTATTGAGTTCAAAGGTCATCTAAACCAATACATTTGAGAGATTCAGCAGATTTTTCTCCCTTAAATTTGGCCAGAAAAGATTTTTTTTTTCCTGATATTCAAAGAAAATCAAGTTCTAGTACTCAAACCATCACGCAGAGATTAGAGTGGTGGCAACAAACAGAGGGCCAAGCTTGTTGCTCCTGCTGCCGTCTTAACAAACCGTCCAGCTTCACCCTAATCAGCTGTAAAAAGTCAACCGGCTCAGCAGTTTTCGGGCGGTGCAGAGGCAGGAGTCAGGCATCGGCTGGCAGAGAGGAATCCTAATTGGTAAGGAGCTAGTGTGGCCTCATTAATCTTTTAATCCTCATTTCCTCGCCGCCCCCGTGGCCCTGACCTGCTGGCTGTGAACTTGTCTGGCCCCTGCAGCAAAGTCAAATGCTTCTTGGCCACGACGACTAACTGACTCCGTAAGAAACCTGAAAGAACATCAGCAACCTCAAAGCATCTTGGGATGTCATTAATACATTTTAATAATAATAATGATAATAGTTTCTTCATCATATTATGCTGAATCTATGCTCTCAGGAGATGTTACACATCCTCTGGTGGCCATGTTGGAGGTCTTCAGCTCCATAAACATCTGTTAACAAAGGATTATGGGAGTACTTGCATATATAAGGTAAGTAAGGTACCACAGTATGATATGATAGTGTGATACTGTTAATGTTAGTGGTGGAATAAAGTGCATTAATGCAAGTACTGTACTTAAAGGTCCAGTGTATAACCTTTAGTGGGGGGGTCCATTGGCAGAAATAATATGCATAAGTAGGTTTTCATTAGTTTATAATCACCTGAAAATATGGTTTTGTTACTTTAAAACAAGTCTTTTATATCTACAGCAGCTGCCTTCCATGGAGTCCACCATGTTTCTACAGTAGCCCAGAAGGGACAAACCAGCTCTAGATAGATATTTCTCCGTTGTACTTGGAAGAGGAGGGTGAAGTGAGGGAGTTGTGATCTGAAACAAATTTTGAGGTACTTTTTATTTTATGCAACAGATGTAATTACTTTGCACAAAGTAGACAAAACAAACCTAGTCGAAGTAGTCTAGTAGAAATCTGAAGAAATCAATACCTTAAAAGGATCTTTATTAGTTTTCTTACAAAACAACCAATAAACAAGCTTTTATAAGAAATAACATAGATTATACAGTGATTAAGATATATACAACAAGAAATATGCGTCAATATAAAACAACCAAATAAATAAATACTCATACGGAGGTTTTGGGTTTGTAGCGTAGAACCTGAACATGATGGCATTTACAGTAAAAGTCTCCCCACTGTAGCTCCTGTCCTGATGATGAAGTTTACGTTTCATGTATGACGTCTAGGGTCAAAAAAGAAACTGAACATTTAAGAAGAACATTAGTCCGAAGCAACAGACGTTTTTCTATCTCCGTATTATGCACATTTTGAAGTAAGAAAAGAGGGAAATGGCAAAATTCCATTTTACAAAATGAATCTATAATCGCTGCACACAGATCTGATGTAACCTTCCTCACATCAATATCAATCAACATCAAACAGAAATGTCACATCTCCCTCGTGTACTTGTTGCGCCCTTTCCTTGAGAATTGGCGCCACATAATGCTAATCGCATAACATTCGCATTCAATCGCATTTTGTTTTGCAGATACACTCGAAATTAGATTTTAATTTGTGATACACTTGGATGGAAACACGGCAAATGATTTAATACAGTTAAGCTTCTAGGACTCATTATAAGACACTGAAGTGTTTAAATAATGCAGAATGCATATGAAGCATCTCATTAGCCTAGCTCAGCACAAAGACTGGAAGCAGGGGGAAACTGTTAGCCTCGATCTGTTAGTCTGGTATTGGAGTTTGGAAGCATTTCTGGATAACAAACCACTTCAGTTTCATACAGTGCGTTTGCATGCACTCAAGAAACCAGGTTACTCAGAGAGATCAGGTTACATGGATAACCACCAGATTCAGTTGTAAAAACATACATTTCCCCCCACCTTCCAGTTTTGTTTTTTTTCTGCTAAGATTGGCTCTTTACTGAATGCACAGAGATGCTTTGGGTTTTCTTGTGATGATGGTCTGTGCTGATGGCTCTGGATCACCTGAAGGTTTTATTGCTGCTGACTGAACGCCAACAGTTTGGTGTTTGTAGATTGTAAGTGGGTCTCAGCCTCGCAAAATAGGGAGCTGAAAAACAAGAATATAAGGTCAGAAAATACTAAAAAGGAACAAGAGAGAATTTCAAAAGCAAACAGTCGGATAGATTCATTGGGTTCCTGTTTGCTTGCACTCTCAAGGTTCCCACTGTGATACTGATGTAAAATTCATGACTTTACCTAAAACTTTTTGTCCTTCCATATATCTGGATAAGTTTCTTACTTCCTCTATGAATTTGTGAGATTTGTATGTTTCTAGACTCAACTGCTCCAGCTGAAAGCAGAAACCAAAAGGACTGAATCCGGTGCCAAAGGAAGTTAAACAGTGAGGTATGTGTTTTGCTAGTGGCCCTTAAGTTGGTCCACCATGGTTAACACTACACCTGCTTAGCATCAGCGTGTAAGAATTGTCATTGTGAGTATGTTTCTACGCTAACAGTAGAATTTAGCTCAAAGCACCGCTGTTAGAAGGCTTTATGCTGTTAAAGATGAATGATAGTCAGAGTTCTCACACTCACAGCGAAAGAAAAATCAGCTTTACAGTCTCTGAATGAGATCTGAATCAGAATATACAGTGTTTTCAGACTGTCAGTCCACATTTTTATCTTTTTGCACAGCTTTGTTCACTGCGCCTCAATACATCATCATCTGTATCTGGTCAGTTCATGAGATTGGATGCATTTTCACATGTTTCCAGTTTTCTTTATATGCAAGTCTTCTGACACACATGTGCGCCTCGGACCAGCTTGGTAAAAATGCATTCTTTTTTTCTGTGCTTAAACTACAGTAAAAACCTGACTAGAAGTCCTAAACGCTTAACACTTTAACTCCTCCAGTCCTTCTTACCCTTCTGGAGCAAAGAGAACCTGAGTGTCCGCTCCGGCAGGCGCAGACGTTTGGTCGGACACATCGACTGCCATAAAGACACTTCTGTTCACAGTGAGCTGAGAAACAGCAGAAACAGACAAAGTCAGAAGATACAGAAGAACCAGGTAGTGCATGATCAGCCAAGTTTTTCATGGACATGGTGTATTTGGACTGGAGTGATTTTAAGAGCAGATGAAATGCGTTCTCTACATCATTATCTGAGTGTGTGTGTATTTGTTCAGGATACTCACGGATCTGACACAGCATGCCTTGCCACCCCGGGGCGCAGTGGCAGGTGTTGGCTCCTACACACTCGCCTCCGTTCAGACACTTATGCAGACAGCTGGCTGAGAGGAAAAACACCGTTAACATTTTGTGTGATGGGAAAATGGCCACGCTGTGTCTTAAACTTGATACTTGATACTTTCACCAGAAGACTTTCACAGACGGGCTCATAGATTTTTTAAGTCATTTTCTTTGTGCGTCATTCTAAACGCCTGTGACCAAAGAACGGGAAGTCAAAGCACCACAACAATGGAAGAAAGGGAGACAAAAAAGGACAGTGAGACCAAATGTTGCGAAACACGGTGAAGACCAGCGTCAAACCAGGTGTGGAGGCTTTACAGACGCCTCATGATGGATGACCGGCCATCCAGATGAGTGAACTGATGAAGGGAGGAGGGCGGGGCTACCAACACACTTCAAGCTCCAGATTTGAGCTTCTACAGCTCACCATTATCTGGGGATAATCCCCTTTTCGCTGACGTTTGGATGTCTTTTAGGCAATCGTTCCTTCAGCAGGGTCTCAAGTGAGAAGTGTGAAGGTCAGCTCAATAAAACACTGCGGACATTAGAGCTTATGGTTTCCATATGTGAGGCGCCTTTGTGGAAGCATCTGTCAGCAGAGACTGGAGACATTTGACAGTGTCACCGTTCTTGCTTCTGCTTCAGTTTGGCGAGTTTTATAAGGATGAAAAGTCCTGATGCACTTTTATTATAGTCTGACAAAGTAAAGTCAAACCTCCTCTCCTGACTCTAGGTCAGTTTTTGTATTAATCCATTTGGGATAGTGGTCTACCTTTCTGTCAGTGTATTTTTTAATGCTGCCAATCAGTAGCAATTCATTGTTTTAGCTATTTATCAAGCAAAAACGCTTCTCTACTTTTAGCTTATAAAATGTGTGTTTTTCTCTGTTTTATATAACTGTAATTTGAATACCTTTGGATTTTGTGCTGTTGGTTGGACAATGATGGGCATTTTCCACTATTTTTTTAATATTATATGGACAAAACAATGAAACTGTTTGGTAATCTCACTGTAGGAGCCATTTATATGTACTTTCTGATTTAACCTGTAGGGGAAGTATTGCTTTTCTTGGTTGGACCTGATTCAGATGAGCCAGGTGACTTTAATTAGATCAGTCTATTGTAATAGGTGGTGGGCAGCACACAGTTGTTTCTGTAAGCCATCAACTGCAGGCCAGCTAATGTGAATGTAAGTTTATCTTCTTTCACCCAAAAGGAAACGTTATCTTTGATTTAATCCATCTTTGTCTCTGATTACCCTCAAGCTCTTTTTTTAACCTCCACTTATGAGTTTTATGTTCTTGCTGGCTGGATCGTTTCTGGACAGATTGACTTACTGCTCAACAAATAAGAGTTTAGATTTTGTTGTCGATTTGGGACGTCAGGCCTACTTGGAGAGAAGGTGAAGAAAGGCAGAACATCCACTGATGCATTGTGGGTACCAACACATTGGCCTGGAGGAAGATGATGAAGGTGTTGTAAATGTAGGGAATCTGTAAATGTAAGGATCTGATTCTTGTGTCAAGGCACTTACCTTTATCACATATCTTTCCTCGCCAACCTGACGGACAATCACAAACATCTGGACCGACACACCTGCCGCCGTTCATACACATGGGCTCACACACACCTGG
>NW_023340206.1:11449975-11451622 GCF_004916995.1 Morone saxatilis
ATACTGTTTCTAAGTGTGGTCTCATTTTGTGTAGTGTTTTGATTATGTTGAAGATAAAATTATGTCAGTGTTTATTTGAAAAATCCCAACTAGCAAATTCAGCTAAGATGAGAAGGAGGACACAGAGATGGAGGAAGAAGTAAACAAAGTATGACGGAGAAGAGTGAGAAGAGCCCTAAGAGAATAATGCTCAAGGAAGAACTGAGGAAGCAAGGGGTAAAGGATGAAGAAATGGAGAAATAAGCCAGACAAGACACAAAAATATTGGAAATAACTTAACAGACGAGAAAGACTGACTTTTCTCGCATCGCCTCCCGGTGTATCCCTGCAGACAGGAGCAGACATTGTTCCTCATACACAGACCGCCATTCTTACAGGGAGGACTGCAGACAGCTGGAAGAGGAAAAATAAATCAAGTCAAATCAAACGTGGGGAATTTCAAATTGAGCCTTTGTAATATGTCCCTGACTTAAGAATAACTTTGAATACTTGAATTACTGATTGACTTAGTGATTGATTGACAGCTGAGCTTGGAGATTTACCATTCTGACATTGTGCCCCGTAGAAACCGTGAGGACACTCGCAAATATTTGCCCGAAGACACGAACCTCCGTTCAGACATACGGGAGAACAGAGAGCTGGAGAGAGAAACGAGAGCATCGGCGTTGAGAGGTCAGTACACACACACACACACACACACGCACAAGCACCAAAACACACTCACCAGTCTCACAGGACAGTCCGGTCCAGCCTGGCGAACACATGCACTTGTCTGGAGACACGCACTGGCCTCCGTTGTGACAGTGACGGCTACACACCACTACAATCAACAAATAATATTTATCACAATCATGATAAGAACAATCACTCTTTATAAGCAAAGGGATTCAGAAACATGAGTAAATATGGAAAAACAGGTGAACTGTGAACTCACTGGTCTCACATCGAGGTCCAACAAACCCATAAGGACAGGAACAAGTCTGCAGTCCCACGCAGGTGCCTCCGTTTTCACACGGAAGTCTGCACAGAGCTGCAGAGTTGCTTTTCAATTAGTTACATCATTATAATTATTGACTTCATATTTGTGTCCAATGTTAATCATAATCAGAATCAGAAATACTTTAATAATCCCAGGGGGAAATTATTTAAGAAATGATAAGATTAAGACTACTTTCAGAAAGTACTGTCTGTGACTGACTAACTGAGAAAAAGAGGTCATCTTTACCTTCCTGACAGGTTTCTCCATGAAAGCCTCTGAGACACTGACACACACCCGGAGCTATGCAAACACCCCCGTTCATACAATCCGGCTCACAGATTGCTATGATAATATGGATAGACAAAAAAAAAGAAAAAAGGAATATATAAAAACAAACAGAGCTAAATAATAGCTGAAATAATTTATAGATGCCATTTGTTTTACCTGTCTGACAGTTGAAGCCAGTGTAGCCTGGTTTGCAGCGGCATGTATTGGGCGCTGCACACTCCATGTTCCTACCACATGTATGTCTGCAAACAGCTTGAAACAGAACAGGGTTTTGCACTGTTAAACCTGTGTACAGCTGTTTAATTTTTATGTATTAACTTGTAATACAAAAAAATATTGTCTTAATGTAAGGAAGCAACTGGGGAAGTTTCATGGTAAAA
>NW_023340206.1:11451660-11493740 GCF_004916995.1 Morone saxatilis
AATTTGAAATTTAAGATTTTAAGAGTTTATTACTTTATCCTCAGTGCTAATGAGTGTAACCACCAAACAATGATTTTACTGGAATTTTGCAGTTTTGAAGTTGCCTGTCCAAGAATGTGCTTCTTCATGCGGCGTGATCTCCGATTGGCAGCAGTAAAACTTTAACAAAGATGAATTTGCATGTTTGGCCATTAGTGTTTTCTTAGTGTATCTTGTATTTGAAAACTTTTATTGCAGCATCGCTCTCGTTGACCGTTTACATTCTATGTAGCGAATATAATGCTAATGACAAAGTGTGCTCCGAGGCGCTAAAAATTTATTATATTTAAGATAATGAATGTCCCACTCAATTCTTATCATTAAACAAGTATTGAAGACATGGAGCCTTACCTCGACAGGCCAGTCCGTCTCCGGTGTACCCTACAGGACACCTCCCACAGCGGAAACCCCCATCAATTGCTGGTTCACACAAGACACCAGGAAAACACGGATGGTCAGCGCAGGTCATCACATGTTTGTTGGCTGTCGTACCGCTCCTGTCCCCTGGGCGGATGGAGGTAGCTCTTTGCAGCAGGGAGCTGCTATAGGCCGTCTTGCCCGGTGTTGTGAAGGTCAATGCCGGGACCATGTGTGGCATCTCTGGGCCTTCGGATCCAGTCTCAGCCTCATCTCCATCTGCAGAGAACTCCGACTCAGATAATGAGTAGGACAGAGCGGTGAGGGCCGCTGTGAGTGGGAGAACAGGTTTTGGAGGGGTCCAGTGTTTGGCCTGGGTAGATGCCAGATGGTTGAGCGTCACTTTGCCAGACTGAGTGGACAGGTGAGGAGCAGGCGGTGTTACCTTGGAAGGTGTGGCAGCAGTCAGTGCTCCTTCAGACTGCTGGAGATAATCATAGAATGAAGGAAGGAAGGTGATTGGATGGTCATGTCCACTTACACATTAGAAATCACGACAGCTTTCATGGCTTTTATCAAAACAGCACACAGTACAGAAATGGTGAACTCACCCTTGAAACGGTCACATGGGGAACTGTAGAAACCCTGGAGAAAGCCAGGCTAGATCTGGAGTATGTCCTGGCATCTGATCTGACGATGGCACTTTGGCGAGTGATGTGAGTGTTTGCAGTGACGTGGTGGGCACTGATTGAGGTTCTAGGAACATCTCTTGAAGCAGTGACCGCCTCTCGCCTCCCCGTCCCGCCTCCCCTCCCTGAGGTGGGAACCTGTGGTGTATTATCTCGACTCGCTCTTGTGACAGACAAGGACAGGTGTTTGATACCATGCCTGGTGGGAAGGTTAGGCAGGTGGAGCTGGGAGGCTTTGCTGCTGCTGCTGCTACCGTGCGGGAATCGGCTGGACTTGGCTACCGTCTGCTGCTGAGGAAGATGATTGGATGCTGAGGAAAGACAGAATGTGAATTCAGTGCCTTAGGAAAATGTACCCATTCCCCCAAACAGATATTATCCAGCCATAGCTTAGTAAGGGTAACTAGCCAAAGCAGGCCATTAGGTTTCTGCACATGCTACAGTGGTGTCATTGGCGCTGTAATAAGAGCAATGCCTTTGAGTTAAGAAGATGGTGTTATTTTTATACTGAACTCAAAACCACAACAACAACAGTGTAAGAAATGCATTACACATTGTGTTTGTCTGCTCCAATTTATCCTGCCAATATTCACATACCTGGCTAACTTACTACCCATAGTAGTAACCCAGCATTACTCCTCAGGCTAGTATACGGAAACTTTATTGGCTTCGTCCTGCTCTTTTTTGGACTTAAAGTTTACAACAAAGCCGCCAAACCCTATTATTCGACTAGTCCTCAACCCAACTTCCACTTCCACCACTCGGGCAAACTACCTCTACACTGCTAGAGAAGAACAATGCTTTCCATGTCTGCTGCATCAACTGGTAAGGATGCTGAGTTTTTAACTGGGACCTGTATTGTTTTAGCCTCAGTCTGTAAGCATGAAGTGCAGATTTTAGACCCAATTTAAAGTTTCAAGTCTACTCGAAGCATTAAAAAATCAGGCAGAGACAGTTCAAATATTTTAGTGGTAAATCTGGCACATAATTGTTAAATATATGCAGTGCAAGAATAGCCAGCTTTCACAGGTGTAGCAACAGTAAGTAAGGGGAATGGGCTTAAGGAAGGGTCACTTAGAGGTAGATTGAGCTTTATGTTGAACACAGTCAGTTTTTACTAATGGCAAAAACAAAGAGATTTTTTTTTTACAGGCCACAATTTCAGTAGAAACAGCATTGCAATCTGATTTAAGCATCTGCACAAACACTTTGTTCCACCTTTAGACTTTCCAGACAAACACGATCCACAGTAAAGGGATTTAAGTTGGAATAAAACTGTCTCTTCTGAGATGTTAGGACAGCCCCGATTCCCCGCATGAGAAAATAATGTTAAGCAAACTTGTGATGAAACTTTGTGGCCAGGGCGCTGACAAAAAAAGCAGTGTACCAACAGTTGTTATCCATCCAGGCAGTCTCTAACCACTTAAATTGATTTATCTGCTACAATAAAAGCCATTCCTTTCAACCAAGAAAAACACATAAAATGGAAACGAGAACATCATAAGAACAAATTAGTAACCCACGATGTTTGGAGAGATTTCACATTACTGAGCAATGTATTCATCAAATTTGTGATACTTTATATCCCCAGAAAAATGTCTTTAGGTTTAGAAAACAAACAGGAAGAAGAATAAATGGTAAAATTTTGTATAAATGGTTTGTTGATATTCAGGCAAACATTCTTTTATTTTTATTCATATTCAAAATCAAATTCAAAGAAAAAGAATCCCATACCTGCCTTGGCGTTCTTCATGCAGATGCGTCCGTTGCCGTAAAGGCCGGGGGGGCAGCGGCCACAAACATAGCCGACATGTGGCGGCCTGCGGTTGATGCACTGAACCCCGGGGAAGCAGGGCCTACTGGCACATGTAGCCAACACATTCACAGCCGGAGACTGACCAGATCCTGAGACACACAAACTGTGGTCAGTGCATCATCACAGTGAATCGATAGCATGGCTGGACTCACTAATTCTAATTCTTGTTTTTTCTCAAATTCACATAAAAAAGATCAAGTATCAGCAGCAAATATTCCTTTTTGCATTCCTAAACATCCATAGTTACAGTAAATGAGGATCATCATATTTTGAATATTTTTCTGATACCAATCAGTCGGTGCTGGTTTTTAGTGGGCACAATAATAAAATACACCTGTATCAGAAAGGTTGAGTGTACCTTGGTTCCAGTTTACTGATCATTGTCCTCATATGTTCCTATAAAAGGCACTTGAGTGGGTTCAGTAGAGTGTACAGCCCAGTTTCTGTATAAAGAAATACTGTTGGTAGAGATTGGGGGAATCAGTGGCCGTACCTGAAGCTGGTCTGCCATTTCCCGATGGCTGTGTGACAGTGGATGTCTTGGCAATAGTAGTGCTGATTTTGGGCGGATCAGGCTTGACTTGGTCTTCTGTAATTGCTGAGATGTTGGTGTCTGTGTTAGTTCTGGATGGGTTAAGTTTAATTCCTTGGGTTTTCCTCAAAGCATCAGTCTTTGTTTGGGACACAATTGGTGTAATTGCTGTGATGCTCTTGTTAGTTTCTGCCTTAGAGAGTGCTGGGTTCTGGCTTATTCCTGGAATCTGCCTCAAAGAGGTGGTCTTAGGTTTTGATTGGTTTGGGTCAAGCCTTGGAATTGTCTTCCCAGCCTCAGCCCTCGTCTGTAGGGGCCTACCACTTGAGGTCTTCTGGAAAGTGTCTGTCTTTGTTTTGGGTAGTTGCAGCAGAACATCTGGGATCTTGTAGACAGTCATACGAGGAGCAGATGTGGGAGAGATGGGGACTGGCCGGACGACTGCGGTATGAAGAAAGACACATATTATATGTTGGACTGCCATGTAAAAGCTTTATCTGGTTTATCTGGACTTACTACATATTCAGTTTCTAGATCACCCACATTGTAAAGAACCAATAGCAAAGAGGATGAAGATTGCAGAAAAGAAATTGCAGCTTGAAAGGTTCAAGAGGTTAGACGCCCAGCACGAGACGAGACTTTGGAGAGAGTTTGTGTAAAGATCTCAACGAGGCATGATTACCGCTCACAGCCTATCAATACATTTACATGCCACGAGCGTAGCAGGATACACTCTGTGATTGACGATGACATGACCGCAACCTGACTCTGATTTATCCTGCGTTAGCCTGCCCTACAGTGCATTTCATGCTGAAGTCTAATGCAACAGAGGCATGTCACATCATTATGAGACTTCTGAGTCAAGTTTCAAACACTTGACATCTTTGCTCTGACTCAGATTTTCTCATATATTTTAACTATTTAAAGTCAGTTAATTAGTTGGATGTTGAAGGGGTTACTTCTGCAGTACTTGTAGTTTTGGAGAGACGTACTGTGTATTGCGATGTAGTTAGAATCCTCTTGAACAGCACATTTATTGCACTTGTCTGTTATTACCTTGGCCTTTGATTTTACGATTTACTGAATCTAGTTAGGGGTTTTCCTTCTGCTGCTGTCTCTTTTTCAGTTTGAGATACTTGTTTGTGATTAAGGGCTATACTGATAATAAATCTAGTTGTCTGGAGTTGTCTGGATTCCTCTGGGCCTGGGCCTTAGAATTTATTTAGACTGCAGACCTGTTCTCAACAGGGGACGGCAAAAAAAGAACCAGCTCGCTTTGCATCCAGGACATTTAGGATATAGGAACCTCACCCATGGTGCAGCCCCTGATGGCCCTTGACACACAAAGTTGTTTATCTTTTGCACTGAACTGAACAAGGAGGTCAAATAAGTCAAACCAAAGTCCCCTTTGCTCGAGCAGATCAAAGGACCAAAGCGTGAGCAGTTTAACAAGGAGGATGAGGAAATCCAAGGATCTGTCCTCATGAGTCTACTTTTACAAAGTTCCATAAAAATGACAAAACAATTTATTGCTGACAGTAATTTATTCTGCGTGCTTCGCTATGAGCCAGTTTTTCCATTAGGGACGATAATGTCTTGTAACATACACCTTGGTTTGATTTTCTGCCTGCTTAGATGCCAGGTTTTGAGGTTCTTTGATTACTCAAAGGACAATAATGGAATTGCTGGAAAGCCTCAACTCATTTGACATCTAGATAGTCGCAGAGTAAAAGCAAACACTGACGATGATTTGCAAATGCTATTCAGCCCAGGTTTGTTATAAAGCCATGTGTTACAAACTTTAAACACACCTGTGGCGCCCAGCTTCTTAACACAAAATGATTTCTCTGAAATGAGTCAACATTTTAAAGCTTTTACTAGCCTGTAGAAGTTCTACATTTATCTGACAACCTACTCAAATACAAATTGAAATTAATTTGTTGCCTGTGATTAAAAATGAGGAGGATCCCCATCTCCTTGTAACAGCTTTGTTTTTGTGTTGACAGCCAATCACCAACTTTATTCTCTATGTCAAATTGTCACCACAGCTAGCAACCAACCCTCACTGCGTGCCTCAAATAAGCATGGTGATGTGTTACAATTGAACTTAGAATAATATAAATATATAAGCCACATAGCCTTGCACCATTCAATCATGCTTTCAGATTCCTAGCGGCTGGGGGGTGTTCACTGTGAAGCAGCTGCAGGCATTAAAAAGCAGAAGCTACCAGCTTTATGAGTCTCAGACGTTTTAGTATTGGAACTATTAAGGATGTGTTTACTGTGCGAACTTACATCCATACACATGCATGTACAAGAAAAACAACTGCACGATTAAGCTTGGCTCCCACAGCGACAGTGTTTTCCAAGTATTACCTCCAGTTAGGAATCGCTGCAATGCAAAGTGAGCACATGGAGGGAAGCAGCAGTATCAGCTGCAATCAGCCATCTGGTTTCCATTCAACACAAATGCTGCATCTCTGCTGAGTGTTCCTCAGAGACGCATGGCTGAGATTAACAAATTCACCTTCACATTCTGGGCAGTGAGCTGATGCTCTTATTGAAAGTGATTTACTTAGTGCAACAGAGTAATCTTCAAATGTTTCATTTGAACAATCACGATAAAAGTTGGAACCAACATCACAGCCTCCAACATATGATCATATATGATAAATGAATAAATAGAAAGAAAAGATTTTATTATGTGAGACCTTGGAACTCTACAGAATGGCTGCTCAATATCAACTAACAGCAGTATCTGATAAACTAATGTTGTGCCTGTTAATGAGAACCAGCTTTGAGGTTAGGAGCTTTGTCATCATGTGTAGGGGGTTTCGTGTGTGTGTGTGAAGGTATTTCATTGTTACTTAAATGGTTGATCTTATAAAAAAAAGTATTGTTTTTTGTGGCCTATGTGACATTTTATGTTTTAGCTGTTTATTTTTTATTATCCCAGATACCTGTGGAGAGTTAAATGTTCTCATTTTATTCACATGACGTTATGAGATCTCATGAGTGGACACCAGATTTGGCAAACAATTTTAACTGGTACGTTTCTCCACTGTAACGTATGTTAAGTGTGGGCAGGTACATACTGTTGCTGATCCACACAGTCGTATCAACAGAATTGACACAGCAGCTGTCATGATAAAAATGTAATAGCATGGCATAAGACACCTAAAACATGCACAGTATGCTCAGGCTTACCTGTACATGTCGTCCCATTTCCCAGCATGCCTTTGGGGCACGGGCCACAGCCATAGGAGCCAAAGCTGTTGAAGCATTGAACTCCTTGGAAACAAGGCTTCCTTTCACACTCATTGATATCTTCCAGGCATGTTACACCTGCCAAAAACACACACGCAGGAAACTGTTTCTGCGATCATAAACTGTAAATGTGATTGATCTACTACACCTGCGAACATGATGCCAGAACGGCTGAACCGAAGTAAACAGAACCGGCTCTTTTTGAGTTTTAAAAACCAAGCAGCATCTGAATTAAGGAACTTTAATTTCATTCTTACCTCTCAACCCTGCAGGACACTCGCACCTGTACCCGCTGGCTGTGTTAATGCACTTGCCGACTGTGCACGGAGCCGACAAACATTCGTCTACATCCTCGTCGCAGAGGTGGCCCTGCTTACCCTCAGGACATACACACAGGTACTTCCCACTGCCAGCAGGGAAATTGACATCCGTCACACACGAACCTCCATTCTGACACCCACACGGCACCACATCAATCTGTATTACAGATGGAAAGAGAGAGACTACTGAGGTATATCATGCTCTTTACTGCTCTATGTAGACAGCTTTTAGCCTCCAACTTACGTCAACAGTACTGTGAGTATTAATGTCTCTTAAAATTAACACCACATTTCCCATGAATCTCATTGCTTCCTGCACCATTCCCTGTGATTTTTGTGATAGCAGAAAAGAAATGTGGTGGTCAGGTGAACTTGAAGTTTTGCAGTCTGATTAACTTAACTGCTGCTGCTCACTGACTGGTGACCTTCATGTTTCCACTATATTTCCTTCTCCTACTCTACCTCCACGGTGAAGGTGTTCTGGGCGTTGCACTCGTCTGACAGCGTGAAGCGGAAGGAGCGCCTCGATCGACTTCCCTCCTCCTCGTCAGGAAACAATGGGACCCTCCAGATAAGGAGGCCGGCAGGGGAGAGGACAGCCCCCTTTGGCCCTTCCTCCAGCTGGAAGAGAAGTGCAGAGCCCTCCGGGTCAGATGCCGCAAACTGGAAGACGAAGTTCTCCCCAGCAAATGTCCGCATGTCGCTTTGAGGTCGGTGAAAGGCCGGCGGCTCATTTACTGAAGACAGAAAAGGAAAAACTTGAAAATGTATTTATGATGCAATTAAATAGCAATGAGTTTGAGCCTCTGTGTGCAAACACCATGTGCTCTGCAGGCATTTGCAACTAACCATCAGCTCTTTTGTCATCGTTATTCCCACCTTCTTATTTACTATTACATCTGCAACTACAACATCTTTGAGTTTTAATGAAAGAATCTACCTCCTGTCCTGAAACAAACTCTTAACAAGCGAGCTTGGTTTGGCGAAAACATTCCTTCAGGCTGTTGCAGGAAGAGTCATTGTAAACACACATGTTCATGGCTGGAGGGGTTTCCAGCCTTCCTTTCCAAGTGGCGCTCTCAACAAGCTCATGTAGCATCCACTACTGAGATCACGCTTTCCCCACAGATGTTTAATAGGAAAACAGTGATGATAATCCCAGGAAACACTTGTCAGCATGATGGTCATATGTTGAGAAACTGACAGGAGAACGCTTGCTGATTAAGAGGATTATTACTATTACTGAATTCCTAACCTAACTGTCTAGGAATAAGCAAAAAGTCTGGCAATGTGAAGAGATACTGCAACTTGCATCCAACGTAAATCGCATTGATCTGCCTTATTCTGTCTTACATACAACTACACTGGGTAGAGAAACATTAGAAAACCTACTACAGCAGTTAAAGATACTACAGCGATCTCACCACATTTGGAGGATTATTCTTAAATCTTCTTAAAATGTTAGGTTGGTCATTTATTGCAGTGCACAGCTTTTGGGGCCTCACTGACTTGTGGTTTGTTGAGTGTAAGTAAGGATGATTGTCATTATATGTAGCTGTGGTACTCAACCATGTGATTTCCCCCTCCCTTGTCTTTCAGAGTGGTTAAGCGACAGGTCAGAGCATGCTGGGAAACGTAGATATCCGCTCCTTTGATCTACTAATGGAGGCAAACAGGACCACAGTTGGACGGCTACCACAACAGACTACTATGACTGCCACAGGTAATATGTTGGCAAAAGTATGTGGACACCCAAACCTTACGCCCATATGTGATTGTTGACCATGTCAATCCAAAACCACGGGTATTAATCTGCTGCTATAACAACCAGATGTCGAACCTGCTGCAGGGATTTGCTCCCATTCAGCCACGAGAGCATTAGTGAGGTCAGACGCTGACGTTGGGTGAAAAGGTCTGGCTTGCAGTTGGCCTTCTGAAAGGTCATCCCAAAGGTGTTGGATGGGGTTGAGGGCAGGGCTCTATGCAAGTTCTTCCACAGCAAACTGGGAAAAAGATTTCTTTATGGACCTGGCTTTGTGCACAGGGGCATGGTCATGTTGAAAGAGGAAAGGGTCCTCCCCCAAACTGATGCGACCAACTTGGAGGAACACTATTGTCTACAATTTCAGTGTATGCTGTAGCATTAAGATTTCTCTTCACCGAAACTAAGGGGCCGAACTCAAACCATGACAAACAGCCCCAGAACACAAAGGGGGAGCGGTCCACATACTTTTGGCCATATAGCAGATTTGTACTTTTTATATAAAAATGTTATATTATTGTAATTTTGATGATGTTGTATTGAAAAAGGGTTGTTCCCTTATCACAGGAGGAGACACACAGTTGTTTGTACCTTGGGTTACGGACCAGGTGAATTTGGAGGTGTCCGGGTCACAGAGGAGGCAAGGGCTGCTGGGATTGGCGTCTCCCTCTGTGAAACACATCCCGTCGATGTTGCATGTCCTCTCCTGGCAACCACAGACAGAAGGTTTGTTTGTGGTGGATCCATAATCTACAAATGTTGACATGCAGTTTTATGACATTAGAAACAACTTTTTTTCATGCTGTTTATTTTCATTTTGTGGTTTATTCTGGAGATGGCAGGTAAGTAACAGGAAATCAACTGCAAATACACATCATCTGCTTCATCTCTGCTTAAGTTAATTAAATTTAGTTCAGCTTTGGCAAGCACATGCAAATGTGTTTACTCCAGCTTGTCTTTAAGGTTACATGATGTCCTGTCTCCACTCCAATAAAAAGCAGTTCCAGTAACAACACAACCCCCACTGCACCTTTATTTATTTTTTTTTAATAATTGTTGGGTTTTTAAATAGCCAGCTGTTGCATGTTGCAAGGATGGGAAATCACACTGTCTCTGGTTTAGTCATTCAACCAGCCTCAAGTTGTTCAGAGTGTAAATTCTGCAGCCCTAACAGAGCATATAAAACGCTTCACCACACTTTTCCACTAAACACCCACTGAATCACATCTGTCTCCTAAATCTAGTGCCTGTACTCAAACAAACAAACCCCAAGTCCAAGTTTTATGAACAGGTGACCTGTTCCCTCCCTAAAAACAAGTTGGGATGTTGAAGGACCATAGAAAGTGTCTGAATTACCTTCTTCTTCTTTTAAACATGATCAGGATCTTTTAACTTTATTAACTTAACTTTATTAAGGCATGAGGATTTGTCATTTAATGTTTTTGTTTTGTGGGTTTTGTAGTGAGTGTTTTTTGGATGATAGCACTAATATTTCAATGATTTAATACATTTGCGGCTTATGACCTATAACCTTGATAACAATCGTGACATGGCCAAAACACAAACAGTATAAGATACAAATATTTTCCATGCAGCTGTCCAGCCTCGAGCAAACATACAAATATGTATTATATTATTTTCTAGCAGTGTCAGAATAATCACAGATCACATTGCAGATGAAACTTAGCATTCTTTTTTCAGTTTCATCTACTTAGATTTTAATAATCATGCAGTTTTTTACACCCATGAAAAGGTTTGTTTACTGAAAGGGATGCTGTGGTTTCCTGGGACGGGGTTTAAAAAAAAACATTAAATCAATCAGCTGGATCAGTGGTGAAATGTTTGAGTCATGGAGAAAAACACTGTTCACTTTTCTATGTGAGTTACCTTTAACTTACAGAGTCCTGAGCGTGATGCCTCGCAGACCTGGCAAACGCCATCGTAGATTGTCAAGACCTTGGCCTTGCTGTACTGGGAGCCATCATTGGTTACCTGGGACAGGAAAGAGTGGAGCTGACACTGAAAAACGCTTAAGACAAAACAGCCACCAACAAACAAACAACAAAAGTGTTTGGCTAATTGGAAATGACCTTAATCTCCCAGCGTGCGTATGGTTTATCGTCCATCATGAAGTCCTCTGTATTGACGGCTGTGTTGCTCAGAGATGGCACAGCACAGTCTAAAGCCTTGGAGTTGAGGAAGGTGGCCTTCGTTCTCTGTTTTTCCCCTGGAACCCAAACTCCATTCATATACTGCGGAGGAAGACCAACACAGTTCAGAGGAAACACACACACAAAAAAAAAACACTTTCCTTTTTGAAGGCTCTCAACCTGACCTTTGACCTCCCCTTTCCTCACCTTCAGTCTGGTGGCATGGCAGCTAAGGTCAGGAGAGTCGATGAAGCCAAGACCGAAGACTCGAATGTTGCGACAGTTGAAGGCTCGGATGTCACACAAACCACCGTTCTCCAAATCTGTTAACTCCACTGGCTGGCCTATCGGAGGACAGATTATTGTTAGTTCATAAGTACTTTAGAAAAGAGAGAATATTACTGATTTCAGCAGCTAATTAGAATAGAGATTCTAATAATCTTATATAATTAACAGACCACTCTTAGACTAAAGCTCATCAGAGAAATGCTTATATTTTTGTCAGCCAAAATAATGGTATGTTTTCTAATCCAAATTATTAGCTAATCATCTCCACAGTGATCAATGTAGAGCTTTAATCTAATTTTCCACCCAAGGAAAACTTATTCTAATCATGATTTTACAGCTGTACACTGTGGTAAGGCAGTGTAGTCTGAGTGGTAATTCACCTGCTAAACCCATTAAGGACTGGAACAACTGTCTCTGGATACTCACTGATGGTCAGGCTGCAGTCGTAGAAGCTGTGGCCGGGATAGCACTGGCAGCCCCACTCTGTGCACTCTCCATTTCCATTGCAAAAGTTGGGGCAGCGCAGGGCTGTCACCACCTCAATGGATGCTCCTGATGGACCACCCACCTCCATTGCTCTCTGGGTCCGGTTTTCCAACAGCCTCCTCTCACACTCATTCTCTAGGTACGGCAGCAGTGCCTCCTCCCACCCCAGGTCGTCTTTGAGCTGCAGGTCCAGAATGCAGAGATCCACTGTCTCCTCTAGGCGGCGTCCCAGCAGGCCCCGGCACACTGCACCAACAGTCGAGTTGGCCAAAGCTATCTGGCACACCTCTAGAGCTTTGGCTGAGGTTAGGCCGCTCGGCGTGGGCCACTGTGGTTGCAAGTCTGGTCGGGCTTCTGCCAAGTGATCCTCAGGGAAGAAGTAGGCAAGGTTCTCCAGATCAGCCTGGCTGAAGCTCTGAGAAGTGAAGACAGGCTGGAATTCAAATGACGCTTTTCTTTTCGGCCTGTCAACAGAAAGCAGAAGATCCTCCCTGAACTCACCGCCCAGCTCACCATCACTGTCTTTATTGTTCTCGCTGTGAGACCGAAGGTGCCTCCTCTCCAGAGGATGACTGTTAAAGGCCATATCCAGGATGCTTTCCTCTCTTTCTGGACTCTTTATGTATTCCACTGTTGTGTCCATAGAGGGGAACACAGATGTGTAATCCACATTATGGTATGATATGCAGTCGGAGTGAGCGGAAGGATTGTACAAGTTCCTCATCCCCCTGCCAGCGTGATGAGAAGTGCTGTATCCTTTTTGGCACTGACAGAAAGGCCTCCTGACTTCCTGCATCGTCCCAGGAGGTGTCTTGTCAAATAAACTCTCACCAGGAGCTATCCTAACACACACACAAAATAAACAAATAGCTCTGTGGAGACTCAATCATTTCAGTCAAATTGATTTAAAGTAAAACAAACACACTAATTTGTATTTGTATGAATTGCGGTCGCGGACTGACCTCCAGTTCTCTATGAAGCGAGGTAGGTCATCTGGGCCAAAGGAGCCACCATCAGAGCCGTGAAAGTCGTTGTTGCCATTTCGGTCAAAGGTGCCACAGAGGCCTTGCGTGTTGCTGTAGTCAACGCTGGGCACCCTGATGGAAAGGCTCATCCCCCAGTCACCAACATCGGCCCTAACAAAGGCCCCGGAGGGAAAGATCAACTACAAGAGGAGAGTCACATCCAGCAGGTAGTTACATAACATAACATAATCTCCTCATGCAAGAGCAGAAAAGATTTTGAACACTGAGAGAGTTGCACATGTTTGATCAAATTTAAAGTCTTCATGCAACTGGCAATGTATTGTCAGCTATGAAAGTAGCTAATGATATTTCCTGAGAAGCAAACAGCGTAATGATTTTCCAATCAAATCTGTACCAGTGTCAAAATGTCCGGATACCTACGGTGACCTTCTTCCCCTGGTGGGACTCCAGGACCCTGACTCGACTGCCCTCCCTGTCACCTATGTTCTTCAGGGTAAGCTGTGGCCTGGTTTCCTGCGGCTGGCCATTGCACATGTCAAAGATGGCAATCTCGTTCCCCTCTCGCACCGCAACACCACAGTTGCAGGCGACAGCGTAGTGTCGGCTGCCGCAGTCCCACTGGCGAGAGTGGACCTCAAACTCCCTGACGAGGCTCCGGTAAAGAACAAAGGTGCCAGTTTGGTGGTTTTCATAACGCCTGCACATAGGTGATTGAGAGTACATCCAAATATGTCAGTATCTGAGTTAATCTAGTGTTTTACCATGCCAAAACCCAAAACTGACACTAAAATGACAATTTGACATCTGGTAATAACCGATTAGGATGTAAATTACCTGCCGTCCAGGGTAATGACATGTGGATCAGTCAGAGAGTAGCAGATGGAAGTAGGAACGTCCTGGACCATGACCTAGGGGCAGAGGTCAGGAGACCAAAGATTAGTGTAGCTCCACCCTGTGACCCTCTGACCTTGGGCTTTGATGTTTTCACTAAACACAGATGAGAGAACTCCTCTGCAACAGACTCCTCAGAGACACAATGTCTGAAGGGCTGACATCATGTCTTACATAACGTAATAGCTTGTGTGAACACAAGTAATAACTACATAGAGCAGCGCTCTTTAAACATCATGTCAAACCATCAAACAGGTACGCTTTTGGCTATAAACCCACCCCCCCCCTCCAATTTTTATAAAGCACTATACAACTATGTGTATATGTAAACAGTTTGACAGAGAAACCTGTAATTAGAGCCATCTTTTTTATAGTCTCGAATTAAAGTAATACTTAGATAAGTACATGAAATTGATGATACTTTGTTCTTCATTTAATTTTAGAGTCCAGGAGCCCCTGTAAGGACCATGTCCTATACAGTTTGCATGCCTAATATCAGGAACCCAAGATGGTTCCACAAAGAGCACCTTTATTCACTTCTATAAATGTTATTTACTAAACTGAACACTGATTATTTATGTGCCATACAACTTGCATGCCTCAGATTAAACCTTTCTCTAAAACCTCCTCCAAGTTTCCAGGACCTTCTTCAAAGACCCTGAAACCCCCTCAAGGATAACAGGAATTTCTTGGGGCACTGAATGATCCTCCTTGTAGTCTGCTTAAACCTGTTCAAGGATCACTCCACGACCAATGCCTTAAAGATCCCTAGAGCACACTCAAGGATCTCTATGATGACATTTTAATAAATCCCTAGAACCTCTGTGTGGACTACAATGTGCATGTAATGAATGTAAATGAATCACTCCATGCAAAGGTTTCATATTCATACTAACAAGAAAACATAAGATGCATTAATTGAAACTTTTTGAACACCCAAGGAGTTTCACTTCAATTCACTTTCAGGGATGTTGGGATGTAGTTTCTCCAGAGTCGTGGTGCGCTGGGTCCGGGCAAAACGCTGATCAGACTTGCTCGGTTCCCATCTCGTGTGAAATCGGTGACAGCAGTGACAAAAAAGGTTGCCTGGCCACAGCTGCCGTCGCTGCAGACATTAGGCTGGAGTTCCACCTGGCAGGCGGATAGCGCCACATTTGAGACCTCATGTCCGAGACTGTCTGTGGATGTCAACACAGCAGTAAGTTAGTGTTAACGGATGACACACAGCTGCCTGCAGAACTTTAATGATGTCTTCCTGAGTTGGCTTTGATGTGATGATGTTCAGAGCAAGTTGTAGCACAGCAGGAGAAGAACTAAGACAAGCTCATGAAAAGAGTTTTCTGCAAGAAATAGCCTGTTGCAGTCTGCAGTGTGCCTCTTTCGAGGATAACAGCATCTTAATGAGATGTTAATGCTTTTAAAGGATCTTTTTTTCGTGGGGCTTTTATTGTCTTTAATTAATAGTGACAGCTGAAGAGTGACAGGAAAAGGTGTAGACAGACACAGAGCAAAGGGCCACAGGTCAGAGTCATGGTCGCTGCAGCATGACCTCAGCCCTGGTCCATAGGGCGCCAACTCCACCAGATGAGCTGCCAGGGTGCCCCTTTTAAAGGATCTTTAAATTTATTAATAAGAAGTAAGGATCTCAATAGTTCATTTCAGTTCTTCTAATTTGCCAATTTGTGTTTTGGTGAAAACAATTAGGGGAAATTAAGGCTTAAAGAATGGTATGTTTAGTCAGCTGTGGTAGTTGCCGAAGGCTCATCCCACTCAATTCCATCTGGTTGCCAAAATTAGGAAATTTCCAAACAACTTGTTTCCAACAACAAGATGGTTAACTTGCATTATACTCAAACTGTAAGCTTCATTACAGATAAGTAAGGTTGACGACACAGACACTCTCTCTTGTTTTCCTACAGGTCTGACCTGGGTCTTGGACGCTCAGAGCCAGGGGAACTCCACACTGGTGACCATGGTCGGGGCCGTAGCAGGGAACAGGCACTGTGCTGTGGACGGTCACCTCATGCTCCTTACTGTTCTCTGCTATGTGGAGCAAGTCTGGAGAAAACTGAAGAGAAAGAGGGAAAAGAGGTTTGCTTTTTTCCTCCATTTGCTGCTGTATAACAGAGTTAAGAGTTAAGACATAACATTTACCTTCAGTCCAGCGTAGAAACTCTCACTTTCTTTTGGAGTAGATCTGCTGTGGCTGGAGTTGGCTCTGAAAGTCGACACACTGCAGGAGAACTGCAAGAAAAGAAATAATTTGATGCTTGTCTTAATCCATAAAATTACATTTAGTTTTTAACCCTCATCAGGGTTTAATTCCCTAAAAAACAAACCTGCCTTACATTTCTTGTGTTTTTAAACTAAATTTTAAAGCAATTACTAGCATTTAAATGTCACACAACAGAAGAATCTACTTTCATTTTGCATTTTTGTATTTGTATTTTTTATTTATTTGTGGAACAACATTTTTACACTTCACAAAACCATGACGTGTTTTTGATTACATATCTAAGAGAAAGAGAGTCTTAAATTTCGACAATGTGTGCTTGTTAGTCTTGAGAAAGATTAACAGTGTACGACTGATACAGTATTTGTGATTTGTCAAAACATTTCCCCGTGTACCTCACGGCACAGCAGAGCACTAACATTTAACTCACTCTTGTGGTTAAAAAAAATGAATGACCTTTGACCCAACTCAGCTGCTACATCAACATGTGTTAAAGACAGCTCTCTGCAACACGTTCCAGACACAACTAATACAACCCTGGTGTCCAAATATGGCAGCACAATGGTCCACAGCTGTACGTGGGGGGAATAGTAGAGTGACTTCACCAGAGTTTCAAATAGCATCACGTTAAAAATCTAATTACTTAATGTTTCCTGGCTAAACAAATCATTTCTCCGGGAAATGATAGCTGTCAGCAGCCTTTGGGTTCTGGCTTTTTGGAAATTAGTTTAATCATAACAATTATTACTCCCAATGCAGAAAAGCAAGTTTCAAGTTCACTTAAAAAAAAAAGTTGTCCCCAGTGATGCATTAGTTCACTCTAATTCTCCATCAACAGCCAGATTTCTGTGATTTCTTCAGATTTCTTCCTTGTTTCCCCGCTCATCAGAATTAGTTTCATAAGCAATAATTCATCCTGACAAGCACAAACATCTTCAATTCTTCGTATATAATTTTTTTTTAGTGTGTGCGTGTGTTCTGAAAGTGTTCCTGGTCCAATCCAAACAATGACAACTGCAGCTGAATGTAAGTTATGGTTCCTCTCCCAGCTCCTAGGTCCTGGATCAAGAGTCATGGTCTTGACACACAAAGCCAAACTCAAAGAACTTGCAAAGACAAAGGCTGACAGATCAAACACTTTGTAATGACCTAATGTCAATCAAAGATGCTAAATGATTCATTCAAAGACTCGCTCTCCGCAGGAGGTTAGAGCTTCAATCGGTACAAATAGGCCTCTTTTCCAGGGGTGATTGGTGTTTGATATTCTCTAAAATATACTTACACGTAACCTTTACTATGGACTATTTTTGGGTAACTTTGGCTGCAGAAGCTTGCAGAGGAGCCAATGCTCACACCTCTCAAATCTTTGTGAGTGCAACTTCCTGTCAGGAGGCAGGTTTAAAGCAGGACACTGGAACTGGATATAAATATTACACCTACAACCTGTGCTATTAACAGAAAACACCTATGAACAACTGACTTAACTGGGCAAGTTGTTGAGAAAAACAACACATAAAACAACAAGAGAAACAGCTTTATTGTATACTGTATGTGTGCATCTGTGCATGTAAAAATAACTTCCCCAGAATTCACTGTGAAGATTTGAATGGAGAGGTTTAAATGGGAAGCATGTGGAGCGAGGCTTTTCCAACCTGCAACTGATTTAACTTCCCCACCCTCCTCTTGCCTTCTCTTAACTGGATATGACCCAGGTTGCCTCTCTGCTTTTGCTTTGTAAGGCTGAACCCACGCAAAAAGAGGTCAGCGTGATCCGTGGCTTACTTTGTCCGCTCGAGGGGTCAAACCCTCCACATGTGCTCCCCGAAAATATTCAGCACGGTCTGGCAGGAATTACCGTTTCTCCGAGCCTGAAGTGAACGCCATCCATCTCCGCCAGGGAGAAGGGCTTCAGCGTGGATTCCTGCCTGATCTCAGCTTTCATGCTGTGGCCTATGTGTCTGGCCCAAACCACCTGAAAGCCCAGTGGCTGGCTCCACGGCGGTGGGATGAACGAGCACCTCAGGTGGACACTTTGGCCGATGAGCTCCGTGGTGATCACTGGTCGAGACGGCAGGGATGGAATGGCAGCTGAAAACACAGACAGAGGAATAAAGCGTTGCTATAAAGATTGTATTGAGTGCGATATTTATATGATTGTTTTGGACTGTTGGTCAACAAAGAAATTTGAAGATGCTGCCTTGGATTAAAAAAAATATAAAATGTTTAATGTTAAAATAACCTGCTGGCTAAAAAGGATCCACCAAAAGATGAATGTACGGACAGATGTTTGCAGACGTTCATAGCACAGTGAAGATTATCACAAAGGTGTTATTAGTGTAACATTATGTTTAATGTTTTAGATTCAATGTTGCACTCACTGATGTTGAAAGTGCAAAAATATCAAAATTCCTGATAATGAGCCACCTCTTCTTCTGTTCTAAGATCAACAACAGTAGTAGTTTAAGTAGAAAGCCAAAATATTCTCAGAATGTCTCACCTTTGCATCGGCCGTTCACTTCAACCTCACCTGGTGGGCAGAGTCTGGGTCCCAAATCTGGAGCAACTAAAACATGAGATTTGTCAGATTTCTTCTCATTATTCTGGTGCAAAAACACCAAAAACTGTTACTTTAACTTGATTTTGCTTCTTCCATTATAATGACAACGTCATGATGGCTGTTCTCAACTGTAGATCGATATTCCACATAATATTATTGATCTGCTATTTATACTGGAAGTTTTTCTATTATGACATTTTTGGCAACAAAAAGTTCTTTCTTTACAACACAAAAACCTAAATAAGGAATAATGATTATGTTAACAAGAAAAAACACAAACACATATCCCGTAACAGTAATGGTACATTAACATGATTTATATATATTATATTATAATTTAAATTTATGATTCAACATTAAGATATTGTTACTGTCGAACGATAACCACGTATCTATCTCCAAACTGGCCCCTTTAAAGCAACTAAGAATAACCTTCTTTTCACTTTGAATAGTGGTTGATTGAAAAAAATGTTAAGGTCAGCTCGGATCAAACAAGCTCACCTTTAGCGCAGTATCCCATGCACCCCTGCGTGGGCTGCAGGTAGTAGACCAGGAACTCGCCGCAGTGCCGCACTGTGACGGGGATGCGGAAGAGGCAGCAGTCCTTGGCACTGCCGTGAAAGAACTGCCAGGTGGCACAGGCAGAGAGCTGGCGGACCTCGCCGGGCCGCGGCAGGGAGGCGTCCTTCAGGGAAAGCCACACCGGAGCCTGCGTACCACAGCGATTCATCTGCAGGAGGGGGCCGACGACAGAAACAGTCATTACCTGCAGCGAGGGGGTTATTATGCCCTCCACCTAGGCTGAAGGTGCTTATTAAAGCAATCACCTGGATGCTAGATGTTTGCACTGGCAAAGGATGCTATTTTTTGGCTCAATAATCTTTACAATTAAGCCGTCCGAGTAGAGACACGGGAGGTACAGGAGGGAGAGTGGAACAAATGAGTGCAGTGAGGTGAACACAACCATAGTTTAGTCTTACCTCAACGCAGGTGGTCGGCATCTCCGCTGGCTTGTTGTTGATCTTGAATCTGTACCAGCCTGGTGACAGCGAGTGGTCACAGATCAGGTCCTGGATGGCCGTGTTCTGGATCTCTGTGGAGTCGAAGTCGACGCTGCGATAGGGATTATGCAAAATCTGATGGCCTCCTGGGTAACACTCTGGAGCTGAGAGAAGGAAGGAAACAAGGATGGTGTCAATCTCTTATCCAGAAAGAGGAAATTTAGCAGATGTTGTTCTGTGTTCAAAAAACGATCAGGAAAAACTGATCTGAGAAACAGACACTTAATGTTATTGTGGCCCTGATATTAAACTCTTCTTCCACCTTTGGAGAACTTTTTGGACGCTTTTGCTGAAAAATCCATGTTTTCCAACATAAAATCTCTTCCTCTCCCTTTTTGTCTTTTTGGGTTCCAGATGTGTCAGATTAATCAAGAGGAAATGAAAACTGAAGAATCTCAGGCTTTGACCAGTTGAGTGGGTTTATCCCAGAGTCATGTCTTTATCTTTGACGCAGTCCTGCTGCTTGGCTGAGGACGGAGGAAAGAGGACAGACGTGACAGAGATAGACGAAACAAAAGCAACTCACTGACTGTGTTTGGCTCAGTTGAGATGTTTTCTCTCTCTCAACACACTGTAGGTCAAAGACTTCAGTTTAACATGAGCAAGAGATTCCTGGCCTTGACAAAACTATTTTTAACTTGATCTTAATTTGAACCTTTGGCCAGGTGATATTTAAACTGTATGCTGTCTCAAACACAGAGGACTGTGAGATGTGGTTGAAAGCTCCAGTGAAAGGTTAATGTAGGTTAATCATTGCTCTGTTTAACTTGATTTAAATCGAATAAAAACAGATTTAAACATAAAACCAGGATCTGTAAATGAAACCCAGGTTCAGTAAAACTCTCTATTTAGCGTCAACCACCACTGACAAGAAAATAACCCCTAAATAAAACCACCACCGCTGCATTAAATTATGTCCGTAAAATGAAAGAAACGACTTAACAAGTTTGAATGCACTTGTGTTACACATTTGCTAGCTGCCGTTGGCTAATAGTACCATAAACACATCAGTAAAAGTCAAACACAGTTACGTTTACCTCCTTTAATGCTCAGCCCTGCTCCTTTTGGAAAAATCCTAATTATTATGTCTTAATGTGTTGGCCAAACCCCTTTTACTTCAACTTCAACACAATAAGTTCAAGCACTGTATTTGTACTCAACTGACTGGAATAAAAGACTCTCTTGGATACAGGATTTACAGGTTTCCTGTACATTTGTTGAACTCTTGCTGTATGGTATCCAGATGCATTTATTGAATGCGTGTTTAAAATATACAAGAGGAAAACTGTGTAGTTGGCATCAGCATCGATGATTACTGTATGAGGCTGTAATGACACGGAAAAGTGCCCCACCTACAGAAAATCAGACGAGGAAGAAGACATCACAATGTGGCTGTCTGCTGATTGACAGGTGATCTCTGAGAACTGAAGTACAGAAACAACACAGATAGACACCAAAGGAACCATGGATCTCACAAATTACCACCTCCGCTTCAACTTCATTATCAAAGCAAATGACAAGAACTGGTCACAAGGAACAAGCTGACAAAATGATGTGTATTGCCCTTTAAACTATCAGGAGGCGTTGAGGAGGTGAGCGGGAAGGATCATTTCACCCCCAGAGGTTATCTAAATTGCTAAGAATAACAGACATTCCTCTGAGCTTCTCGCCTCTCTAAACTCGCCCCGGGGAAGGACGCTAAAGCCAGTGGCGCATGACAGGCCTCTGAACATCAGCTGCAGCTGGAGGCTGAAACAGACGGGAGGGGGGGAATTATTTGAGCAGAACATGCAGTTTTCCACACTAGCACACTCTCAAAAGCTCTACATCTGTGAAGTGAAATGAGTCAAAGTCGTCAACAGAGGCCTTTGCTAACAAACCTAAACAAAAAGAACAGGCCGTTCTTTCACTTCCAGTGGACAAAACATGTTCCCTTTCTCCTTTTAGAGTTTGATTGTGGCGGCTGAGTAAAGTCCCATCAGGAAAAACAAACACTGTGGGAATAAAGGATGTCTTGAGACAGTGAAAGCCTTGAATGGACAGGGTTATAAGTTACTGCCAGTGATCCCAAGCCTAAACAAGGTCTTACAGGCTGGTCCTCGTGTTGACAGCCCCTTGAAAGCAAATGCTCCTGTTTACATTGCCGCCCGTCTGCGTATACACCTCGTCTGGGAGCTCCGCTGACAAGATTTAAGGTCACAGGTTGCCCAAACAACCAGGTTTTCCAGGCAGGAGGACAACTGACGAGACTTTGGCTGCTGGCTAAACTGCTCCAATTGGCGACTTAATGAGTTTACAGAGCCGGAGGGGAGGGGGTGAGCTAATGAAGCGTCCCCCAGGGGGAGGGGGGATCCCACTGGGAGGGAGGCCCTCAGCAGCCCAGATGTGCAGGAACTCTGCAGGGAATTCTCCATTTTCTGAGGAAATAAGATTAATTTGAGAGAGCGTGGTGTTAACACTACTGAGGTTGCAGGTCTTTTTCCCAGAGGGCCAGTTGCTCAGCACCAAAACAGAAAGGGTTATGGGTCTGGATGAGATCTGAACAGGCTTAAATGATATAATTGTCACTGATTATGGCAGTTTTGTGTCATTGCCTACATTTAAGAGAAGGGTTTTGAGAATATTGTTTTTTAAAGACCAGTAGTGATAGAACTTTAAGGTAACTTAACTTTTCTTTCTTTGCTAAAATCACAAAATACGTGTTTTGTTTCATGTTTCTTTCTTGACAAAGTGGAAAACCAGATAAAGCATAATTTATATTGTTAGGAGACACAAAAACTCTCAAATCTATCCACGCTAGCGGCTCGTTGGCCCCTTTGGTTCAGAGCACCATAGATTACCAAGTTTGTCCAGCCATTTCAGTTCCCCAGAGAATGACCACCTGATCTTTCCTCTAACCCCACCGGTCAAAATATTCCCAATATTCACTTGTAGCCGGCACACAAAATATGATTGGCAGGCTGCCTTTAAGTCTACTACGCATTGGACACACTTGGACTCTTGGACTTTCTTTGACCGTCACCCTCCAGACTTTAATATCTCAACAACTATTGGATTTGTGAAATTTTGAGCAGTTTCCAGACCATGAATCCTGTTGACTTTGGCGATTCGTCACTTTCCTCTAGAGCCACGTAGCCGCTCGCGTCACTGTAGACTCTTAGCCTAAATATTATGATACTCTACACCAATCTCACCTCTTTTAAGCGTTTTTAAATCAAGATTTATGAATGACCTCAACTTAAAAAAAGGGACATGGGGCACAAACTAATTTCTTAATAAAGGCAAAACCACCTTTGGGTTTTGTTTTATGCTAGGCTACAAAAGTACCTGATAAAAGAGCACAACACTGAGATCCAGAAAAGTTTTATTTTTGACTCACAGTTGGACTTAAATGCACCTAAAAAGTAAATACCAAATATAATAATGATAACTTTGGGATCTTGTCTTTAGAATAAAGTTCAGTGGGTTTAACAATGTTTGGTTACACTACATGACCTTTTATTGATAAACCACTGAGAGGTCAGCTGGGTTAAATGTTGAAAAAGTACCTGGGGGAGAATTTAGAAGCCTTGGTGCTGTTTGGACACATCCCTTTCAGCAGGTTAAATCAATATACTTTAGGTTTTTTTGTCAGCTGGACAAAATGTGTCTCCTCGAGTTACAGGAGTTGCCATAGACTTTGTTTTGGCACAGAAACGCCTGGTGTTCTTGTTGCAAAGCTCTGTGAGGACCCACTGCGCTTCATTTTACGATGGCATGCCTTAAAGTTTACGGCCGCGTGCTTTGATCTGTTGTTGGACGCCCTGGAGACACAGATATGAGCGAGATGGAAGACAGTGTGGCATGTTTGACTGACCGAGAAAACAGCTTTATAGTCAAATAAGACTTCAGGTTAATTTGACTGAAAGTACTGGTCACAAGTTATGTTCCCACTGCAGGTTCCAGTCTCAGTTTCTGCTTGTATCAGATTTTTGAGATATTGGTGAACCATAAACAGATGGAGTAATTAAAACACCGCTTCAGCTTTTGTTTCAACACTTTTAGCCATCGTCTCGTCTGAATGCAAGTCTGAAGTTTGTGTTTCTGTCCTCGTTGCACAAAACACAACTTTCTGACCGTCCTGCCCACAAATACCTCAAGTCTGAACTGAGTGTTAATTCACTTTTCCCCAGGATCAGATTTTGAGACACTTTCAGCCACAATATGAACAGACAGCAGCTCATAAAGGGAATTGCACATTTGTTGCTGAGATTATGAACATTCTGTGCATCTTTTACATTTTTGGCCACACATGTCGTTGCAGCACTGGCAGAAAGAGAACAGTGTGTGAAGCAGTTTAATCAATCATATTGAGCAACAAGTGTATTATGTTGTGGAATTAGTCACCACAACTCTTGATGTGTAATCTTGTTTCAATTACAGCTGCATTTTATGAGTCTCTGATTCTGTTTTATAAGTCTGCTGTTACTTTTATTTCTGTCCATGTTGTTTTTAAAGTGTTTTTCTTCAGTAATTCCTGATTGTGAATGAGTCCAGTGAAGTTATAATTGGGGAATCATGTCCAAAGCTTCCCTAATGATGAGGACAAATAGTGAGCAGATAATTGCAGCATCAATTAAGGAACTTTTACAAAATTTGACACATGGATGTTTCTGTGTAAGGAAGATTTTAACCTGACAAACATCCACTGCTGAGTTTTATTCAGCTAAAATATCTTAGTTTTTCTTTAAGTTAAGTGTCTGAGTCTGTATGTGACTGTAGGTCTGCTCTTGTCTGTGATTTCCTTTCAGTCTCTGAAGGTCCATCTAACCTCTGAACCTGCTGAGTGATAGGAATGCAGCCTCACAGGCGAAGTCACGCAGCTCTGCAGAATCTGCTGCTTTTAACAGGCAAGATGTTCTTTCTCTGCATTTTATTGGAAGAAATGATGATTATAAACTGTATATGTGAGATTCTGGATTGCATTAGACATCTCCTTCTATTTTAAATGCGCCTGAAGACGAAAAGTAGTGTTGCGCCTCATGGCAGCTGGGGGCCATTTGGAGATGATTACCTCGATGCACACAAAGAGATTTATGATCTTTAACGTTTGTTCAAGCCATAAAAAAAGTTTTCCATCCACCTACCATGTTGCGCGAACGCTCCTAATTGCACAACCCACAGCAGCGCCATGCGTAAATATCCTGGAAACAACAGGCGCACCGAACCAAATGCGCAACAGTCCATGGTTGCGGCTCTGGGTTAAAGCGATGCAGGTAGCTGGCCTCAGTCTTCGGGTCCCATTGAAAGTTTGCAGAAACGGTGCGAAAGTGAAGCAGTTTGTTTTTTATCCTCCCGATCCCGTTTTATAATCGGAGAAAAAGAGGTTTAATTTTGCGCTCCGCTCGCTGGAGACTGCGGCTTCCCTGTGCGGAGGGCGCAGGATGACAACGAGAGGAGGGAGGAGGCAGTGAAACACCGAGGAGTCTGTTCCTGTAGGTGGATCCTCTGTGATCCCCGACAACGTCTCTCCATCAACATCACGTGGATCCAAATCAATAACGAACGCGATCAGAGTGGAAATCCTCTCAGCAGCGTCTCCACGGACACACTGTGCGCCTTGACTCTCTGCTGCTCACAAGAGCCACTCTGCCACATGTTGACATCTTGTGTTTCCACAACAGGCCAAACTACTGACTCATGTTGGCAGATTTTATGCATTTTTCTGTAAATCTGCAAATTATTTAATCACCAAGCAGAGAAATAAACGCAAATATAAGACAAAAAAGTCGAACTTTCACTCTGGATTTAAACTGACAGTTGAGACATTTGTGCAGCAGACTTTACACGACTACAGTGGATATACACGCAGTCCTGTGCAGCTGTATGTACTCAGTATGTAAAACTCACAGCATGTCGGCAGCTGTGGAGGAAGTGAGCGTCCAGTCTGGCTTTATTTTAGAGAAACATGAGGATGAAATTAATAGTTAACAGTGCGTGAAAGGCTTTATCAAAATACTAACAAGTGTTTTTACTGTATCATCCTAATTCTGTCCCATAGTGCCATTTAATGTAGTTTTAAAAAAGGAATTTAATAAATAAACAATATATACTCATGATATAGCATGAAACAGTACATATTCTTTCATCCTGATCTAATCTTCAAATAACAAAACAAAGAATATGGTAGAACTCACAAAAAAATGTCATTTCTTTTTCCAAAATAGAGGAAAACTCATCTAAACACCAACCACTGAAGGGCCCAATCTGTTCTCTCAGTTCATTATCTCCTCATGTGACTGAAAACAGTTACTGTTACTGAGCTGATTTCACTGCGGGGGGAAGTGGGAACCTGCGGAGCTGAAACAGAGAAGGTCGGCCTCCCGAGTGTAGAGTAAATATCAGGTGCTGGAGACTACAGAGACAGAGAGACATACCTTTCCACTAAATAACAGACCTGAGAGGAGCAGCAGGTGTTTCTGCACTCGCCTTTTCATTCAGACTTCAACGCGGTGAGAAAGTCTCCGACCTTCAGCTTTCAGGCTTGGACTTGAGATTTCATTGCAGTGCAGAACATGTGAGGAAGAGTGAGGTGGTTTTTGAGGAACATTTTGTTGCACACATTGACATTTATGACCTTAAATTGTAGTTGTTTAACTAGGTAGAGGCTGATTGCTTTGCTTCAGGATACTGCAACAGTCAGGGATCAAAATGTCCTCAACCTGATGGTGGAGGATTATTGCATTCAGCCTTTCTTACCCCTCGTTTCTGGTTGCCTCCCTACTTTCTCTACGTCTTCACCTAAGGCCAAAGATGACCTAAAAATACAAAAACATAAAGAAAAGCAAAGATTTCAGTACGCTTTAAGAATATTGTTTGTACAAAGTGTAGTCCAGTGCCCTCTAAACAGTAAGGTGTTGTTCTATAAAGGGGAGATGAGATGAGTCAGATGGGATGAAATTGCACTTTCAGACAGACTCCAATGCCCCAAAGGGCCTCATTACAAGCAATGAAACAACAAAATAAACACTTGATTAAACCTGAACCCTCAAATTCACAGGAATCTTTTTCACACTCAGTTTTACTTATAGTTTCATCCCAGAATAATTCCTTAAATTAGCTCCCAAACATCCCATAGATGGAACTGAGTGCAGCCAATAATCTAATCAGTAGACTACATTTTTTCCTGATCCCGGCTTTTTTTTACCTGTTCTGTCCAATCCAATGGCCTTTCTCTGTGAAACTCCAACCTGATTGGTTTACCCTGAAGTTTGACCCCTCAGTGACCTGTTTCAACAGGAAATGCATCACATGAAGGAAGTAGTGATACCATTTCAAGGAACTTCATCTCTCAACAAATTTGTCTTTTTAGCTTTTACTTTTAAACCAAAATGGATCTCAGACAACAACATTCAGCTGGATTGGACATGTGTGGGTACGTTTGGACCTTTTTTTTGTGTGTGTGTGAGTTTACAGAATTTAAACAGCTACAGTCTCATGTCCACTGGGCTCCAGCAGCTGAGGATGATTGACACAATCAAAAGCTCTGGAGCAGACACTCAACAGACCTTGTGGTGAGATTGTTTTTGTCAACACCTGAGGAGGAAAAATAATGTTCTAAAACTGTCCTAACTGCTTTCGCTCTGAAACTTTTCAACCTTTTTAAAAGAAGGGAGGACATTTAAACTTACATAGTTGAAAACCCCTTACTTTTATTGGTGCTTTTCTTGTCTCTAACGTCACAAATATTAATACACTCATGAAAAAATCCTTAAGGTGGGAAAAAAAGCAGATGCATTAAATACTAAATAGCATATTATATTCATGAAGCGTGGCTTTTGTCCACTTCCTCTAATTAATAGATCATGGGATAAGCTTTATCTTAGATGTTGCTCAATACTCAATACTTGCTTAATAAAACTGCACCATTTCCTCTCTTATTTGTCTTTTTTTCTTTTCTACTTCAATAAAAGATAAAATAACCAGATGGGATCCTGTGCCTTTGGCTAATGCAGTTGCTAAAAATCCTTAAAAGTCAAGGTGCTTCATGGCACATTTACAGCATTGCCCCCAATGGCCAGAGATATTTAAAGTTTTAACAATATAGCAAAATATTCTAAATTCCTGTCATCTCCTGAATGACACAGGAGAGAGAAACTAAAAGCCGAATCCGACCTTGCAACCCCTCCCTTCCTGCTGCTCCTGCACTACAACCCCAATTTGTCCTGTAACTCTCCGCCTTTTCACACCTGTACTGTATGTGTTCCTATCATCCACATTAGACTCTCGAGAACCTCCTGAAAACCTCCCTGCTCTGAGACCGCGGCGGTGGCGGTTCCTCGCTCTTCGCGGGAGGGGAGGCATTATCTGCCGCCTCCTTTGATGCCCTGAGAAACGACAGAGGGGGACGTTTCAGTCCTGCCTCCTGAGCGCTTCCAGATGTCACACATCCTCCTTTTACTGTGAGAAAAACAAGGGAATAACATACAAGAGGCATGTCGGCAGCTACGATGCACCACAAACATCTTGCAACCATATTGTTTCTGCCTTATTAAAAAAGCATTAGTCATTTTTAACACGTCTGCATGCTTTGCTTTTTCTAAACATGGCATGTTTTTAACCGCACATGTAATGTAAATAGGTTTTTTTTCCTTCATTTTACATATGTTGTTGAAAATGAAAATGTTTAAGAGTGCAGCTGGGTTAAAAACAGATTTACTGGTTGCTTTGATTATGTCAGTTTGTCTTAGAGAAGTTACAACAAGCTAATTTGCAGTTATACTTTCCAGCTCTTGTGGAAAACTGAAATCTTTTAATCGCTACATATTTGTTTTGGGGAAAACAGTTACGACCTGAAAATGAGCTGTCAGCATCTTTAAACTCAGAGGGCAGGGAAGATGGGGTCAAAGGTCAATCAGCTTGACCTAGAGGGGCACTTTTTATTGAGTTTTCCTGAAGGTCAAGTCTGAGATGTTCTTCTGTTCTTTAACAGCAACATGTGAGGCTATGCTAGTGGATTTATCAGCAGCATGTAGTTTAAAGGCAAACAACTGTTCAGGAGCAGCTACATGAAGTCTAAAGTATAGTATGTAGTAATGTCTCCTTTAGACTAATACATTATTTTGCTCAAGAACTGAGGCTCCTCAGAATCCACAGTCCTCATTCCTTTCTTCCTTAAATAACCCCTGATTTCTTTACCTAATGCGATACACATTACTCAGAAATTCTTTGGTCAACGTATCTTTTGAAAATTTGTCATTTTGATAAAATTATCCGGGTTTCAACGATGTTTGACCGTGTTTGAAGGCTGAACTAACAGTTATCTACCCTAACCTTGCTGCCTTGGGAATATATTAACGTGCATGTGTTCATATATGTAAATAAACATCCTCTGTGTAAACATATAGCATTTTATAAGCAGCATAAGTATATTTGTTGATTTGAAAGCAGGCGGTTTTCCAGAGACGCTGAATGACAGAAGGTTCTGGCCTCAGTTTGAGTTCAAACACTGCTGAGGGACGGTTACACCTCTATACTGTAGATCAGGGTACAGTACAACCTCTAAACCTTCGGCGTTTGCTTTTCTCACTCTGTCAAGTTGGATTATGAGACATTTCCCCAAACAGTGAGGTGTCACTGATGCAATGTCAGGTTACTGTTTTACTCCAATATTAGTTAAAAACACCACTCATCACCTCTGTACTTGGCTCTGATTCGCTCTCCTCGCTTAATTTAAGTCCTTCCAGTCATTTTTAATGAATGAATGAATGAATGCATAAGCTTCATATATTTTCAAAACATCAAAAACAATGTTGTATATTTAATGCAGCTGATGTTTGTATTATTTTAGGTTCCAACGCTGTTTGATGCTGTGTGCCTGGATAATATGACCTTCAGCCGGAGTGGAGGCGGCAGCTAACCTGATGAAATGAAAGCAGACGGCTTAGCGAACTGTGAGGAGGAATAATGAGGAAGAAGAAAAGAAGAAAAAGAGGTGAGGAAACAACACTGGCCACTTTGGTTGTGGGAATTAATCCTAATTTTATACAGAGATTGAGTCTTACATCTGAGGTTCACCAGAAAGTTCTTTATAAAAACAACAATCCTACACAGTTAAATCCATTAATTTATTTATTATAATTAATTCCCTGAAGTGATATTACAAGAGATTTTCTCATTAGGTTTCTTCAGATTCAGACTCAAACAAACTTCAAACAAAAAAATGCATCGTTATCCAAAAATGAATACACATTCAATCACTGACAAAACATCTTATATAACCTGCTTTCTCCACATGAATAGAAATATAAATAGTTAACATTGATATAGACGCTCTGCCGACAACCACAAACAACCTTTACTACCAAATATGAAAACGCAGCAAAACACCAACAAGCAATAACTTTTATACTAAACATATATAGTGCTTAATGAGAACTTATCATATCAATATTTAATAATTTAATTTATTTATTTACCATATCTTTAATTCTCATCCTCTTATAGTATATGTGTGTGTGTATATGTATATGTATATATATGTGTATATATATGTGTGTGTATATATATGTGTGTGTATATATATGTGTATATATATATGTGTGTGTATATATGTGTATATATATATGTGATAATTATATATATATATATATATATATAGTAGATATTATCTGAATTTGAATTGTTCCTCAAGTCTGGGAATACTTTGCTGCCATCTAGTGGAGATAGAAAATCAAATACAGGAGACAAAAGAGCAGACAGTGTTACTTTGAATGAATTTAATTCTGTAAGTCTTTACAAGTATGTATGTGGTTGAATATATGTAAGTGAGACGAAATAACAAATCCAGCTCCATAAAGAAATGTTTGGTTGGGAGGACTGGCCCTGACCTCAGCCCCAAACAACACCTTTGGGATTAACCAAAAGAGGAGGCTGTCACTGCAGCCTATTGATTATCATTGCTTTAGAATCACACTGTACGTCAGGGATTTCCCACATAAAAATGAAACCACAAAAAATGGGGAACTCACTCTTGTCTGCCTGTTGCACAGAAGGACATTTAATAACAGCAATTAACCAGATCCATGAAGAGTTAAAGGACGCTCTAGTTTTATCTAAAACCTGGTTCATTAGAGCAATGATTAACTTCAGGCTGCGCAGAATGCGGTTAAAGGGCAATTCCAAAGTAGAGGAGTCCAAGTCTGCGGAGTAGAAGCTCATCTACAAACCGTGAGTTACAGCTTTCAGTAAAATCCAGGTTTCACTTTATGAAAGAACGAGTAGCCATGCAGCTTATTTTCAGAGCAAAAACAGGAATGTACTAAAGGTTACAGGTTAAAGAAACTGGACTGTTATTGGTGTTACAGCTGAGAACTACACAGTGGACTATGTATTCAAGTAAACAAAAATACCTTTTTAAAGCAAAATCACTGAAGTTCTAATATAAAGTAGACTATTGTTAGCAAGGTTTATATAAAAACTGACTGTAAATAATGTGAGAATTAGTGGTGTGAAAGTCAGGAAGGAAATCTGTTTTTAAGTTGAGTGACAAATCCCAGCTGGTTGGGACGCTTTATGTCACAGTCTGAAATGAAAGTTTCATTAAAAGTGAGGTCTTTTTCCAGATAGAATATGCTGTACAAGATATTTATTGAGATATATTTCCAACTGTACACATACTAATAAAATTCATTCAATTCATCCAGTGCTTGGTGATTTTCAGCAGAAACATTATGTGATTGCTTCTACTGGAAACTGTTTGTATTGCTCAGAAAATGCACAATGCTGGAGAAAGAGGCAGACAGTAAACTCTGGAATAGGGCCAGGATTGACTTGAGGTCAAACCAGGGACCTCAATCATGACCTCAATCATGAGGTCCCTGGTTTGACTCGAACTAAGGACAGTGTGGTTAATGTGGTACACATTGTATGCCCTATGTGACACCTCCATTTTTTCAGCCTAACTGAGCCTAAACATAAAACCCGAGGTATTTTGAGTAACAGATAAGAGAACAAACTCATACATTATTCTAATTCACTTGATTTAAACCCTCTAACAGCTGGGGGCATGAGACTGTCGGACCTAGAAACAGTGTCACAGACCAGAAAAGGTTAAGAGAAAGTTGAAGCGGGATGGTGTGTTTGTAGTTTCTATGTTTTTTAATAAGTGGTGTAACTCCTCTCTCTGTAGGCCGGCAGCCTCCCCGACCCGCAGTAATGGACCCGTTTGACGGCTCAACTCCGAGCGACACCTTGAAGCGAGTTGCCACCCTGCTGGGCTGCAGTCCGACCTCTGCAGAAGTGGCTGCATACCTCGACAAACATGACAAGCTGAGTCATCTGAGGGAGCAGTTCCTGGTGCCCAAAATCTCAGATTTACCTCCTTGTGAGTCAAAGATTAAAGTGCTCTTTGGATATGTAGCTTCATCATTTAGTCATATGAAAATGATTCTGATCAGTTCCTCTTTGATATTTCCTCAGCTGATCTCTCGCTGGTCGACGGCGAGCAGGAATGCATCTACCTTGTGGGAAACTCGTTGGGGCTTCAGCCCAAAATGGCCAGGAAGTACCTGGAGGAGGAGCTGGAGAAGTGGGCCAAAACGTACGTCAGCTCTGATACTCTGCGTCTCCTAGAAGGACTTTAATAAGAGATAAATGTTTAAAATGAGCTCTTTTACAGAGGCGTTCATGGTCACACAGAAGGCTGTCGACCTTGGGCGTGGGCTGAGAACAACATAGAGGAACTCATGGCTAATGTTGTAGGTGAGAGACGCACTCTGTAAGTTATACATTCTTAATCTATCGAGGGTTTTGTTGAGTTTCTTATCAACGTAAAGAGGTCTGAAAGTTCACACCAGGAAGCTCCTGATCCCCGGCTCCTGTTTATACTCATCTTTAGGGCCAAATTAAGTTTCTGGGAGTTTGTGCTGTGAACACATTTTAGCCAAATCTGGCAAATACAGCACAGAGCAGCTCATATTTGTATCAAGAAAGGCAAACTCTAAAGGCATTTAAACTTCTCTGAGTCACTCAAGTATTCATTTTAATTAAGAGGCTGTTCATGAGTGGAAACAACAACTAACAGATGCAAATAAGGGCTGGGAACCCAAGGGTAAAAAAGGAGGAAGGAGAAAGAAGGAAAACAATTGGAGGGCGAAACATTGAAGGAAATTAAACAAAACTACAAAAAAGGAGGAAATAACATTAAAGGGGCCATTTTCAATATAAACTAAACAAATATAGCTGAGCTGTGACCCAATTCCCTGCTGCATACTACTTACGTACAGTACAGACCCAGAGTAATTAGCAGTTAGTATAGAAAAAAGATCTACCATTTTATATTTACAGGAAATTATTCAACACAAAGGATGTTTGACAATAATCAAACTTTGTAATTACTGATAACAGTTAAACACGGTTCGTTCCTGGCCGTTCTTCAGCAGTGTTATTCTGTATGGTAGATACCTGTTTTGCAACTTTTTCATAATTCTGTGAGGCTGCTTGTTCAGGTCACTGCACTTTTTGTAGAGTCCAAAGTTCACATGAAATCGTTATTCCCCTGTTTGCAGTACAGAGCTACGATTCCATTCCATATGGGTCTCTCTACATTGTGTTTGCATGTTCTTTATTGTGCATGGCAGGATAGTTAGTTATGTTATGTTATGTACTGTGTCTTGCACATACAGTGTGAGAAGTGCCCAGCCTACATGGACAGGAGCACCAAAATTAATGTTGGGTCAGCCAAGAACACTTAAACATTACACTGTTGTGTAACCCTTCGTTGTTTATGACAAATAAAATTCCTTCTGAGCAGAAGCCCATTAAATCTGCCTTTGTTAATGGCACTATACCTTAATGTACACTGTAGCTAAACAGTTTGTGCTAAACATTTTAAATATCACACAATATCAGTCATCATCATCTTCAGATTGTTGCAAAATGCTGTGCTGTTGTTTCCTACAGGAGCCAAACCTGAGGAGGTGGCCCTGATGAACGGCCTGACGGTGAATTTACACCTCCTGATGGTGAGACAGTCACTTATTGTTGGAAGCCATTTGGCAAATAACAAAAAACATGTCTTAAGTTCTCTATATTGCAACATATTGCCAGAAGTTCATGATCAAGCTCAATAAATGGGAAGTGAATACTCAAGATGTTATTTTTGGTGAGTCATTTGAACCTAAGATGCTGTGTTGAAAAGGAAACAAAAGTAATAAGAATCATTTAGTTTAATATCAAGGATTGAACATGAAAGTTTCAGATGATGATTGCCAAACACCTCCTGGAAAAAGATGATTCACCGAGCAGACGAAGAAAAGGAAGCAGTTAGACGTCAGAAATGTTGGAGAGAGGAAATGAATTTGGGGGGAAAGCAAGTTGAAACCCTGTCAGACATCAACTAAAATGAAACCAATAAAGATATTTAATCAACCTCATTTCATGTCTTTATTCTGCAGCTCTCCTTCTACAGACCAACAGCAGCTCGGCACAAAATCCTTCTGGAGAGCAAGGCCTTTCCTTCGGACCACGTGAGTAAACCTGTGAATGTTTGCCCACATGTTGACACAAAAGCAGTTTTCTATTAAATCCTTCCTTTTGTTTGTGTCCTTAAACTGAACCACAAGTTCCCTCTTCATCACACTGCTGTTATACTGCTGCACTTTGCTCTACTAGCTGGTTAACCGAGTTTGTTCTACACAATGCAAATGGATTTATAAATGTTAACAATGTAAACATCTCGGGAGGAAGGTGAAGTAAGAGTTAAACACACCACCGCTCATGTATCCAGGCAAGTCAGCGTCTCGATGGATGCTGGGTAATTTGGATCTGTGCTAAGAAAGGTCCTCTCTCAAATCCATTCTGTGTGTTGGGTTTGTTCAGTGCCAATGATCCTTCAGCAGAGCAACACTTGATTCAGGACACACAGTTTTAGTTTTGAGTCATCACCTTGTAATGGATTAACAACCCGGGACATTGGCCCTTCCCAAAACTCTGCTGATATCTCTGAATTCAAGTCACTGGCCCAGGCTTCCCTAATCGGATCCTGCAGAGACATTGGGATGAATACATAGAGGAAGACTCCTTAACTGCACAAATGAAGACTTAAGTTGTCAAAAGTAGTGGATATATTAATATATAAATAATCCAAAACTGCAAAAAATGTTGTATGTTGCTTAAAACATACAAACCAAAAAGGAAACTTCACCCTTTTAGTTCTACTGTTTACTTTGAAAAGCAATTTCTGCACAACAAAAGAATAAAAGAAAAAGAAAAATGGTTTTGTGGCTGTTTCAGGACTACACACTGATGTTGTTCAGCGTGATATAACTGAGTGGACCAAGATTATTGCTTTAATAATTAGTTTCCTTTGCTTGAAACCAGCTCTGCCAGAGCAGTGGGAGAGTTTGAATTAAAAATGTCAGAGTGCAGCACCAAAAAACAATGAAACTCTTTATGAATGTTACTTTTCTTGTGTGGAGTGTTTCTCTGATTTCTCTGTAGCGTGACTCTCTCTCTCTCTCTCGTCCTCAGTACGCTGTGGAGTCTCAGATCCGGCTGCGAGGATTCGACCCCGAGGAGAGCATGCTGCTGCTGAAACCCAGACCGGTACTGGAGCCACACAGTTCACAGACTCTCTGCCGTCAGCTGGCATGATAGACAAAGTGGAAACTGATGAGTGATTGTTCCTGCTGTTCAGGGTGAAGAGACTCTGAGAACTGCAGATATCCTCAGAGTGATCGAGCAGGAGGGCGACTCCATCGCCGTGGTGATGCTCAGCGGGGTTCAGTATTACACTGGGCAGCTGTTTGACATGGCCGCCATCACTGAGGCTGGCCAGAGGAAGGTAACATACACACATGCAAATGCCACAAGGGACTGAATGTAATTGTGACTTTATCAGCAAAAAACGATGGACACCTAAATAGAGACGATATGAAATGTGTTTTTAAGGACATTTAGGATCATAAATCTTTGCAAATATCACTAAATCTATTCCCCTTTCCTTAGAATGTGTATGTGATTTAATGTGCTGCATGTTGATCAATTGTGCGAACGTAAATGATAGAAAATGTCCTGTAATATATTCACATGTTCACATCAGTGGTATAAAGTAACTAAGTACTGTACTTTACTTGACTTTATCCATCTTGTAATTCTTTCTACTTCTATTCCACCAGGTTTGTTTACAATATTTTTACTCTTTATCTGATAGATTTAGTTACATTACAGGTTCATATTATTGATACAAAATATAATCAATCATTAAATTCAGATGTTTTTAATTGGACTAATCCACCCAGCGGTATATAAAGTAGTGAAAAGGAGTAGAAACAGTGTAAAACTACTGTTACTAATAAAAAATGATTCAAAATCTTTCAGTAAAAGTACAAAAATATCAACTTCAAAATATACCACATAAATATACCACATTATGCAGAACAGCCTATTTCAGAATCATATATATTATACTGGATTATAATTATTAAGGCATTAATGTGTCACTTTGATGAGCTCATTTTAGTGACTTTAAGTTCTGCTGGGTTGTTCAAACTATAATAATAAATCATAATTTATTAGCTGAAGTTATATTTCATCAAAATTTTCTAAATATGTAATGTAACTAAAGCTGTCAGACAAATGTAGTGAGGTAGAAGCATAAACTGGAAGTACAAATACCTCAAAATTGTACTTAAATGCAGCACCTGAGTGAATATACAGTACTTACCCGTAGGTACTTTCCACCACTGATTAATGTGACACACAGATGTGAATTCATCACTAAATACAACCCAGTAATATAACATATATTCAGAAATGGGCCATTCTGCATAATGAGTACTTTTACTTTTGCTACTTTATGCTAATATTTCTGTAATAAATATAATTTAATATTTTCAATTGACACAATTTAATTTTCAAGCACCCAAATAATGAAAAAAAAAAGTTTTTTAAACTGTAAAAAAAAAAGAAAAGTTAATTATTTCAACGGTCAGTAAAACGTTTTAAAATGTATTTTAAAAGTTAAACATTTGAATTTGTAAAGAAATTTTGTAAAAAAAAACGAGCCCGTACGAGCCCAAAAACAGGACAAAAATGTAAGAGAGAGTTTCAATAACAAAGCGGAAACTGTTTAAGACCAGATAATAAAAGTCCTCTCTGTCCGTCTTCAGGGATGCTGCGTGGGGTTTGACTGCGCACATGCGGCCGGAAACGCCGAGCTGAAGCTGCACGAGTGGGGAGTGGACTTCGCCTGTTGGTGCTCCTACAAGGTCAGCTGACTCTGCTCTCATATATTCAGATATTCATATATAACATGGAGCGGAACACACATAATGTGGTTAAATGAGTGTGTGAGATTAAGAAATTAAAATAAAAACCCATCCCCATAATAAATAAGTATGTAAACAAACAAGCTTACAGGAAGTTTTGTTTTACAGTAAATAATAAATATAAGGAATAAGGAAGATGACAGTGTGTCCATTATAACATTGTGCCATGACTTTTATTTTGTAAGAGTAACATCCTTGATCCAAAAGAGTAAAATGTTCTTCCTGGTGGCAAAAGTTAGTAGTTGAAATAACCTCTTATGTTTGGTATGTTTAATATCTGGATCCACACTGCTTCCTGATCTCTTCCACACACAGACACATGTGATTAATACTGTCTGTCTGTCTGTCTCACAGTATCTGAACTCCGGTGCTGGAGGTCTGGCCGGTGCGTTCATCCACGAGAAACATAAAGACACCATCAAACCTGCGTGAGTGCTCACACACTGTTCACACACACTGATCAATAAAGTGCTCTCAGACAGATACATCCTCTGTTAGAAGTCTTTAGTCTTTAGTATAAAGGACTCTCTATGCAGCCAGAATGAGCTCTGTTGTTTTATATTATCATTATATAATAATATCAAAGTAGGGCTAGTTACTCAAATGGAATTTATTACTATTTTTTAGTATTACTTTGCCGAGAGTAGTTATATTAGTTTAACTTACTGCTAGTCACTGTAAGATTATTATAGAAGCACTAACATCTAAGATATGTATTGAATATTGTAACTGCAGTTGAGCTGATGTTATTAATCTTTTATATTGAAGGCAGTGGTGGAAAGTACAAATACTTCATTACTCTACTTATGTAGTACTTTTTCTAGTTCTTACCTTTTGAAAAACAGGCTTCTGACTTTGTTTGAATGCATTTGAGGGGAAAATATTGATTTCTTTATCCAATTATTTTGCATCATTGCACACCTTCCCAATATGAGGACTGTTGCATTTCAGAGTCTCTACTTTCTCACAAGTATTTGAACTTCTACTTGAGTTAAGAATGTTCACACATTGTATGTTATATGCTCGTTAAAGTAAGTAAAGTACAAGTAACTTAGAATTTTACTTAAGTACAGGAGTAAATGCACTTTCCACCTCTGGATTTAATTGTTAGTTAGGCTGAACATGTCAGCAGCTAAAACACATCGTCAGATTAAATAATGTGTGCAGTCTTTCAGGTTTGTTCAAATCTCTGGATACACAACTACAATACTAACATCACGTCCTCGTCTCCTGCAGGCTGCTGGGATGGTGGGGACACGACCTGAAGACTCGGTTCAAGATGAACAACGGTAAGAGGAAATCATTCTTCCCACTCTCATGTTTGTGTAGCCACAGCTTTCTGAAGGCAGTGCTGTGAGTTTAAGGTTGCTGCCATCTTGTGGCCTCACTGGGTATTACATCTGCACTATTCTAGGTAGAGAACTGATGTTCATACAGTTTAAACTGTAGGTTGTTAATCAGGTTTCACATAGAAGGATTTTACCTTGGTATATTGATGTATTATAAGAAATATATAAAGCAAGTATGTTCTAAGCATAGAATTCAATGGAACATTTTCAATAAGTGTAAACTGTACAGGCATGTGTGGAATAATGTAATAATAAAGCTCACACTAGTTGAAATGTGTTTTCAGTGTTGGAGCTGCAGCCTGGAGTGAGCGGCTTCAGACTGTCGAACCAGCCCATCCTGCTGGTCTGCCCCCTGCAGGCCAGCCTGGAGGTACTGCACTGGTTAATGCTCACACTTAATAACAAGGAATTAACTTGATGCTGTAGTGTAGTAGTAGTTTAAATGTCTTTAAGACCCTCATTGAGTAGAATAATGGAACAGGTCACTTTATTCACAGAAACAAGCAAATACATTTTTACTGTAGTTTTATTGGACAGCGATCTAAACATCAAACAGCATTTTTCTTACATGAGTTGATTTACATTGACTCCCTTTTTGATTTTGCCAGGTGTTCAACCAGACCAGTATGCAGGCACTGTGCAGGAAGTCCCTCCTGTTGACAGGTTACCTGGAGTACCTGTGTCAGCATTATTTCTCTGAGGACTCCACCCAGCCCGACAAACCTTACGTCCACATCATCACACCCTCTGACCCGCAGCAGAGAGGCTGTCAGCTCTCACTCTGCTTCTCCATCCACATCAAAAAGGTCTTCCAGGAGCTGGAGAAGAGGGGCGTCGCTGTGAGTACATTTCCACACACTTAGATGCAGTATGCACAACAGCTGTGTTCACCCTGGTTGGCAGAAGCTCCACCTCTTGGGAAATGTAGTTTTAAAGTGCTATGAGGCCTACAAATAGAAGCCATACTTTTCTTGATCACATAGTAGGGGTGAGGAGGCTAGAGCCGCCATTAGAATCCAGAGATCCTCCTGTAACAAGTAGAACTACAGATAAAGAATATGCATTTAAAGGAGTGTTAAATTTCTGTCTGTACTCTATTTTCAGTTATACAGCGCTGCTCGGAAGCATGTGAACCTCCTGAGCATTACCATCATTTCTTTATTTAAATCAGAACCAGTGTGTATTATATGAATTAACAGGTGTTTATCAGTTCCAGGGGCAAGACTGAGCGAACCCAGAGCTGTGTTACTTAAAACAAGGTGAATAGCGCTGTGTAACTGAAAATAGAGTACAGACAGAAATTTAACATTCTCCTTTAAATACATATTCTTTATCTGTAGTTCTACTTGTTACAGGAGGATCTCTGGTTTATGGCGGCTCTAGCCTCCTCACCTACTATGTGATCAAAGTATGGCTTCTATTTGTAGGCCTCATAGCACTTTAAAACTACATTTCCCAACAGGTGGAGCTTCTGCCAACCAAGGTGAACACAGCTGTTGTGCATACTGCTAATAATGGGGCTGATTATCTGCACCTGTCTGTGGTTGTATGAAGGGCAGATGGACCAAAAGCTAAATGATGTGCTGCCCAGGGTTCACTCACTTTTGCCCCAATAACAGTTTACTAAAGAATCCTGATTTAGTCTTTTCATTACATAATATGGAGTTCATAAACATGTTATTCTATATAATGTGATTCCTGATTAAATAATTGTGAAATGCTCCTGAGGTTCACATACTTTGAAGCAGCACTGTATAAAAACAATAAATGGGTAAACTACAGAATGTTTTTAAATCCTTTTTTCTACTTTTATGTATTTTTGACTTTATATTCAAAGTACACACTGCTGAATTAATGAGCCCTGTACAGATCCAAACAGTCTTACCTCTTCTCTTCAAGAATTGTAGCTGGAGGTTCACACAGTGTACAGGACTCGTATCCCAGCATGCCTTGTGACTGCTCTGCACTCTTCCCACCGAACCAGCAAATCTGAAAGACAAAGAAGAGAGGAAAAGAAGGGTCAAAACCACATCACAGCAGAGTACAATCCTTTTTTATGAACTTCAACTTTGTCATTTTGGACGCCAGTTTAAAATAACGTTGGAGAAACGCAGATTTTTAAAATGTATTGTGATGTTGCGAAGGTTTTTAGATGTCTACGTTTTATTTTGCCGTGTTGATGCGCCACGTTTCTACGGCAGCCTAGAACGGACAAACCAAACACTGGCTGTATATATGGGGCCCGTGCTCATTCCCAGGTCATCAAATACACACGCAAGCGGAGTTCAGTTGCAACGTCACTGTTCGCTGCCACTAAATGCCACAAACTGGTTCTTTAAAACAAGAACAATACATGAAAGAGAACACAGAGCATGCTTCAGGTTACCTGTGTGTTTAAACACTTGATTGTAATAATACAATGCTCTCTTACAGCAGATACTAGTATTACATGCAACTGTGCTTTTGGCATCATGTCAGTGACTATATTTAACTACACACTGCAACAGTAAATACTGCACAAACAATAGTTAGATGTCACCGGGAAACTCTCGTCACTTAGTGACAGATTTTGTTTCTCTACACTGCAAATTCTGAATAATAGCTCCCACAATCCTTTGCCCTTGTGACCCTCCTCCTCGGTTGAGTGTTTTGGGCGCGACACCCAGAGAGCTCGCAGCATGGGGTTTGCAAATGACATGATTTTTGGGGTAAAATCTGATGAAACCCCCCTTTTCCTCCCCCTCGTCCCTCCTCACCCGGCTGTACATTACACACATGAGTTAGCCGACAGTCCTCCCCTCACCAATTAACACCTACTTTATTATAACGTTGACTTCTCCCTAATGTTCTTGCATGTGTTTATGCACTATTACCTTGACGGATGCCTATTCCACGATTAGACATAATTGGCATATCAATATGCAAAACCTAAATGGATTAACCTTCTTTAAAACTAATGAGCACTTGGATGCCCAGCTGGGGAATGGACCAGAATTAGCATTTGTCATCTTTTTTGGGGTGATGTGAGAATAAATAATTGAAGAGAGGCTGGGTATTGTCTTTCCTTGGGCTACTTGAAGAGACTGTACTGTAAAAAAAAAGAAAGAAAAAGGGGGGACTATGCAGATTTACTGTCTTAATGATGACCGTGGGCTCGCTGGTTCCACACATACAGTGTCTGAGGACAAAAATACAAACGAGCTGCGTCTCTGCTGAGCAAAATGGATAGTTTTGATTAAAAAGGAACATGTAGAAACGTAACTCTGCGTGGGTTTGACAGACAGAACAAACAGTGGTACTTTTGAAAGGATACTGAGATCAGAGGTGGCAAAAGGACTAAAACATCCTACTTTAAAAACTTAAATTCTGAGGCCACTTTGATAAAGATAGAGTAGATTACAACTATCTAACACTACTAAATTGGGTGAATTAAGGCTTTTTCAGCTTTAAAATACATAGCTGACTAAAGAACTGAACATGAAATTGTTGAAACCTGCAGAAACCCTGAAAGAGTTAAAGTAATTTGTTATAGTCTGCCCTGTAAATTTATATTCATGGTTCAAGTTTAAAATAATGCAGATCAAACCTTTTTATAATCCTACTTACTTATTGGCTGCTTGAGACATGATACGTTGTCAGTTATGTGATGTTATTACTTCAATAAGTTCAGTGACTTTGTGTCACTAGTGTTTACTGTGTGTGTTTAATGGTTTTGGATCGTCTCATAGGAGTCAGGAACGACCAGATCACAACTAACTATTCTCACTGAACTCGTATTTCACACTACTGAGGAGAAAACGTTGAAAACCAACCATGACCATGTTTACTCTTTTACTTGTCTAACTAACGAGTTAATACCACCACCTGAAATCCTCAGGTAGAAGTGCCTCATCTCACAGCTAGCTACTTTATTAACAAGCTACTTTATTAACAAGCTAGCTACTTTATTAACAAGCTACTTTATTAACAAGCTAGCTACTTTATTAAC
>NW_023340206.1:11493840-11495738 GCF_004916995.1 Morone saxatilis
AACACGCTACTTTATTAACAAGCTTTGCATTATTATCACCAAATGCTGTGTTCGTGTCACAGAGTTTCATACATGTTCAAACTTATTTGGACATTCATAATGACAATCTTTCCATGATTTACACAAGAACTATTTTGTCCTCCCTCAGTAAACATCATTGTTAAGCCGGACTCCCCAACCGAATGGCGCCCTGGGCAGTTGGTGGTGGCAGCAGTCGACAGGTAATAGGGATTGAGAGCTGCATGCATCAAAACTAATTACCTTAAATAGCCCCTGCCTCGGGCTTATTTTTCCAGTCCACGTCTCTCCAATTTGACAGCTGGCAAAGGTAGCTGTGGTGGCGAGGTGCTGCGTGGGATTTTTCATCCTGTTAATTAATTGTAGGGGAACTAAACCGTGAAAAGCTACAGACAGGGGAACTTTAGTGGCCCCTCTCTTGGCAGGTCTGCTATGACAGCCACCAAGGGGAAGTGCACATTAATAAAGCCAGGTGCAAAAAGAAAACTGTAAAAAAATGCTGTACTGGATTAGTTTTGGGTGGTTTAACTTCATTTGGGGCTGAGCTGAACTTGAAGCTATCAAACAATCATCAAATACAGTTTTCCTCCTTTAATAAACTGGATAAAAGCAGCTTGTTTTTAAGTCAGAAAAATTGTTTTGTTTGAAGAAAAGGCTTCATGAATAAGAGACGAAATCACAATAGGACAGAAAAGAAAAGGCAAAATATTAGCCTAAAAGAAAAAAATTGATGATTTGGACTCAGATACTACAACCTTGTTAGCATCGCGAGCTTATTTCCATATTAACGACCCCTTCAGAACCTTCAAAGTAATGAATAATTGACAACAAATGAAATGTTTTGATTGTCGTCAGCGCCCGGCGTGTTTAATGTTTCATATGTTGCTTCTGAGCTAATTATGGAGATGGCACATTTGTCAGAAATATGTCCCCCTCGCAACCCCTGCCCCTGCCAGTGTGTTTCCAGACAGGACAGGGAGGGGGTGATGCAGGGGTGCAGACAACTACAGGCCCTGTTGTAATTAGCTAGCAGGGAATGCTCAATGACCTGGGAGGGAGTCTAATGGTTGCCAGTGCTTACAGGCATTGTTTGGCCACAGAAACATCAGACATTACAACCTCTGAGGGAGGAGAGCAGATATTGTTATTGATGAAGACGCGTGGCTGGTGCGACAGTCAAAATACTCCATTATAATACTGCAATACTGTCTTCCTCTTTACAGAATGTAGAGAGGTTAAAAACAAGTTTATCTCTGGCTTAAGGCCATAATCATTAGCAGTGATACACTATCTCAGTCATAATTAAACCTGACAGATCATCAGCATAAAATAGCTCCATATTTTTGTAAAAACATCTTTGTTTATGCTTCTATAGAAAATGTTATGATCAGATCGGAGAAAATTCGTAAGGAAACCTTTCTGTAAACTATTATCTCATAATATTGCTTTGCACTTGAATGAAACCTTCCGACAAGAGCAGAGCGGTTGTACAGTTAAGAGTTCAAGAGTTCGACTTTTACAATGACTGGCTGGTTCTTCAGGTCAATCATGCCAGGACTGATGTAGGAAGGACTGCTTTTACAGCAGACTCATGGGGACATAAAACTGAATATTCACATCTCTTACGTACTTACTAACATTTTCCATGGTGCAGTCTTGACATTGTCATGGTCATGCTCAATCAGAGAACGGGCAGCTAAGTGTGTAGGAGGAACTTTGGGGACCAGTGCCCACACAGTCAGTCTGGTTTGTCCATTCTGGGCTACTGTAGAAACCCACAGGTTAAACGTGTCTAATTCTACGGCAACAAATACACGATTCTTTTATTATTATACACAAATGAAAACATACCTATGAATATTATATTCCTAAATGTTACA
>NW_023340206.1:11495822-11495971 GCF_004916995.1 Morone saxatilis
TGAACTTTTCAGAAGCAGTTAGCCATTAACAAACTTTTTGGCCGACACCTTGTCTCTCTGATGCACCTTGACAAGACGACAGACAAACTGGAGCTGACAGAGGTCATCTGTGTCAGACTGAGAGACAGCTGGAGTGTGTGTGTGTGTGT
>NW_023340206.1:11496144-11496398 GCF_004916995.1 Morone saxatilis
TGTGTGTATGTGTGTGTGCAGTTGTCATGGTCCAGTCAGGTCGGAGTATCCTGAAGACACTGTCAGGCAGGATTGATTTTCTCTTTCCCGATCCGTGGAAGCATTCCTGTAACACAGCTGACCCCCCGAGTTGCGTTACCTTGTCATTTTGCGACACGGATCAAAGCGAAGACGAGCCGGAAATAGCCACATGGCGACCTTGAACTCTGGGAGGAGAGGGAAGTGACAGGAGCTCTGAAACACACACACACACA
>NW_023340206.1:11496467-11498496 GCF_004916995.1 Morone saxatilis
TTTTAAAGGGAACCTATTATGCTTTTCCGTACTTCGCCATATATATGTTGCATGTTGAAGTTAAACAAAGCCAAAGTGTCCAATAATGAGGTAAATATATGATAAAGTAATTCCTGTTAGCAAAAAGCTCAGATTTCAGGCTTCATATTTTTCTATGAAGTTATAAAACTTGGTTATAAAAGCATGGCTGAGCACAGCCACAAAGTACAGGAACCCCCTCAGTCTGTCAAGTTATCCGACTGCCCTGTTCAGGAGTTTTTTTAAACAGTAAATATCAAATTCAGTCTCCTATATCACTACCTCACACTACACGCTGCAGATAACACCGGCATGGGGACGAAGCACATGTTCACAAGCAATGGGTGCAAAACCTCAGCAGGCTTCCTCAAGGTTGGCCAATCGGACAATGAACTGCATCAAGGGCCAGTATAAGATAAATAAGGATGTTTTTAAAGAGAGTGAATAAATCAACGCTACTCTAGTGGAGTCTCAGACTAAGAATATAGAGCTGTGAATGAGCACAATAGGTCCCCTTTAAGCAACGTGTTATTCTGGTTGGACAAACAAACCTTAGCTGAAAATATTACAGAAAAGCAGAAAAATACTTTGTAGGAGATATCCAAAACCTTGGAGAACTGTAATGACTTCTATATTAGGAAACATTGATATTTATTAATAAGTATGAATAATTGGACAACATATTGTGAAAGCTAACTCCCCAACACACTCAAACTGATTGAGAAGTTATTAAATTCACATTTAATCGACAACCAAATCTACTGATATTTTATGATGCTGTTGAAGGATGCTTCTCGCTGTGTCAGACTTCCTCAAAGAACGCTGATTGGCCTAAACCACTGTGGTTGGTGTGTGTGTTTGTGAAGTTCACAGTATGAAGTATAGAGAATATTTGCAACGTGCAAGATAGAGATTAAGAGTTCTGCTTAAGAGGTAAAAAGAAAATACTGTAAAAAAAACTAACAGAGAACAAAGACTACACATACGAAGGATTACGGTTAGTTAATTTAAATACTAACATGCATCTTAATTTGTAAAACATCTGTGTCAGTGAACTAAGACTAAGACTAAGACTTACTTAAGTATTATTTCTTGTTTTGATGCCATGCAGCTTCAGAAGAAACTAAACTCCTGTTCTAACTTCCACTCAGCATCCAGTAGAGGGCAGAACAGCACCAGGAAACACATGCATGTGTCTCAACCAGCAGCATCATCCACCAAACAGTTTATCCTGAGTCACAAACACGCGGCATCGTTGTGACCTTTAACCCTGAGCGGGTGGAGTTACCAGGAGCTGTGGCAGGTAAAATAGCGGTTTTACATATTTAACTGAACTGATTGTGGTAAAGCTCCTCTTATCTGGCCCGTCAGGCTGAGGAAATTAAACTATTTGACCCCGGCTCTGAGCTGCAGTGTGTTGAACTTTTTGAACCTCCTCAGGAAACCATGTAAAGGAGCCTTCACTGTGGGACCATGAAGCAGTTTTTACTGGTTTGATAAATCAAAAAAATATTTAATATTCTCCCCAAAAAGCTGACATTTTAAACATTAAAACCTGAAGCAAATGAAAGAGTCTGTGTACACATAAATATATATATTACATATCAAATAAATATTTGTATTACTATTATCTCCTGCCAACAGTTATTAAATAATCCTAAATTCTTCATCTTACATAAAGCTCATATAATATATGGCCACCATTGCTCGGCTCCTCAGTTCCGAGGAGTTATATGAGCAGTAGTAGTAGTAGTAGTATATAGCAGATATATTTTCAGGCCCATAAAGGAATGCTTTTCCCAGTTTGGTGTGGAAGACCTCGACTGCACCGAGTCTTTACCCACCTCTAGGAGGAACTGGGAGTCGGAGCTCATCACCATTCTGGGTGAATGGGAACAAATCTGGCGTAAGATCTGAAAGGGAAGAGTGGAGGCTGTTAGAGCAGCAGATTAATGCTCATGGTTTTGGACATATATAATGTTTGGGTGTCCACATACTTTTGGCCACATTT
>NW_023340206.1:11498596-11498724 GCF_004916995.1 Morone saxatilis
TCTCTCTCTCTCTCTCTCAGAGCTATTTGGTTGGTTATGGATCCCTGAGGGACCCCGCTGCCTCCTGTGAGCAGAGGATCCATGCCAGGCCCTCGGTCGAACCACGTGTGTGTGAGTGAGAGAGAGAG
>NW_023340206.1:11498815-11503229 GCF_004916995.1 Morone saxatilis
AGAGAGAGAGAGAGAGAGATACTCTGGCTGGCACTTTCTCAAACATGCGCCAAAAGACAACAGAACATGAGGATGTGCGTGTTTGTGTGTGCAGTTTCTGTTCAAAAACAAACAAACACACTGTATGGAAAGTTCAGATGTTTAATGTTGCACTTAAAGAGGTATTTGATGAACGAATCATGAAATTAATTAATCTATTTTTAAAAGCAAAAACGTGCAAATAAAAAATAAAAATAATAAGTGTTTGACTGTCTCAAACACTTTCCTGGAAGCAGATAAAAAACATCAGTGCTACTCAAAAAACATTATTCAACCTTTGGACAACATCTTCCTGGTTTTCCAGACTGGTTGTGTGTAGCTGTGATTGATCACAAATATGCTAAAGGTTCTCTAATGGAAGCACACTCTAGTTCTGTCTCAGGGAGAAGTTGATGTTTTAAAGTTGGATAATAAATGTGCAGGTTTAATGCTGAAAGATTAACGTTTGCATTTGCATTTGGATTTCAACATCTGAATAGTAAAAAGGCAAAAAATGACCAAAAGTCAGTGTTTCCCTTTTTGTAAATGTGGGAAATGTCATCACAATTTTTTTAAAAATTCTTTTTCATTAAAAAGAGGTTAGGTTCGTGTCCCCAATAAATAAAGTAAAATGTAATTTTTTGAGTGAGTGTGGCCAAGGTCGGTCAACTTTAACGATAAAATATATGCATCATAATGCTAGCTTTGACAATGTCAAGTGGGCAGGTGCCAACCCGGCAAGAATGACAATAAATAAGCTTTTGCTGTGGCCGAATTCGTGCAACCTACAAAAATTAAATAATTTGCCTTGATGAAAAATGGTGAAACACAAACTGGCAAACAACTGCGCAGACTCACAGCACGCTGTGAGGAAACTGACTCAATTAGGAGACGTCGCTTGACGCAATTTCTCAAAATGTGAAACTTTGTCTTTAATTTCCGTTAATATGGTTTTTAAAACACACAAAATCATGTTTATCAAATTTATTCAAATTCAGTTTTATTTTATTTAATATTTATGTTAAGACAATAGGCATACACTATGTATATATTTACTTTGCCATGTGTATTGAGCACCTTTGTACAAAACTTTCCCTTGTTATGAATTACGTCAATTATTTACATTATTTCTTACAAATTTGAATTTATTGACTTCACTTGACAGCCTGTAGCTGTTTTCCTCTAATAAAGCGGAGTTCAAAGGATTGTTGAGACATCTGCAGCTTCAGTAGATACGTCTGAGATACTTTTTGTATTTTTTTGGTTACTTTGAAATTTTTTTGTATTTTATTTATTGACTTAGATCCTAAGTAAGCATCTTGTGTGAGGTAAAGACGCCTCATATACTATACTGTCACTGAAAACCTTTACTCAGAATCACGTATGTTTGAAAGTTTGAGCAACAGCTAGCGAGTTGCTGCTCTAAAGAAAAATCCTATTAAGGAATAATTCCTCTGTTTTACTTTTGTTGTACAATGCTTTAGTTTATGAAATGGGTTCAAACTCCTGCTAGGAAAACTAGGCGGTTTTTCCTATTTCCTAAAAAGTCAACACAATTTGGAGTTAACGGTTTTTTTTCTTCCTTAAACAGATCCTGTGTATTCCAGCATTTTGACCTCCTCTCTTCCCTTTACATATTTCTTCACTTTCCCACAGAACAAACCTGACAGAGACGGATGCAAATGCTGTTGTTCATCCCCGTTTAATTGTGTGTCGATCCTGCAGCTTTGGCGTTTTGCATATGTAATAAAACTACTTTTCTTTTCACCCTGAGCTCTAAATTTCCAGCTCTTAGTTTCAGTTTCTGCCTCGCCTTTTCTGGCTCCAACAACTTTGTTCCATTTCTCATTCTCTGGCATAATTACAGCTTTATAGCATTCTCCACTGCTCGGGCATGTTGTAGATATTTCTCAACCCCCCCCCCACCCTTCTTTTTTTTGTCTTTTTTGGTTGGGCTCTCATTAATAATTCACAGAGAGAGAATGGGAAATTTTAGTGCAATTTGCAGCTGCTGAATCCCAGTTATTGTTTTGCAGGGTGTTGCACAGAAAGACAAAACCTCGGACGAAGACTTTGTAGCCCTGAATGTAATTTGGCTGTGTCTCTCTGACAGGCCACACATCATTAGGGGGGTGAATGAGATGTGTGGGGGGGTATCGGCTCCGTCCAGCCAGTCAAACACACTGTCCTCATCTGTCGCTCCAAACCCCCGACGCTCTGTGTTTCCTTAATGCTTTTAGATGCTGTTTGTTCATATTTATGCTTCATAACTATCTATGTTTTATTCCGTTTGTTTGCATTCGAGCAAGCAGTCGCTGAATTATTCAGAGCGGGCCGAGCGGCTTCGCAAAGATGACAAAGACGACAGGAAACTTTTGGCCGCTTTTCTTTCAGAATGAAAGACTAGACGCTTCTTCAAAGAGCAACAATGGCGGTGGCGACCAAGTTTTTTTAGGGCATCTAGCGGCCTACGTCGAAAACATACTGCAACGGTTTGATTCCTGCTGGAGGCCTTTGTTTCACGCTTAGCCCCATGTGCTCTGTCTGTCTCTATATCAGCTATCTCAGAGCCAAAAGTGCCCCAAATCCAAAAATGTCAGAATCAAAACTCATAATGATACTCTTAAAAGCAGGAGCAGGCAGATTCAAATTAAAACACTACGTGGACCTCAACCCTCCATTAATCCAGAGTCTGAACCAATCCCTGAATACCGGAAATATTCAATATAATAAGTCGAAACGGGTGAGGTTAGAAAACTGAACAGGTCTGTAACATAGATTGGCCAATAATGAATTAGGTAATTTTTTCATGCAAAAGTCATGTCAAACATTTGATAGTTCCAGGCTCAAATTTGACATTAACATTTTAATAAACCGTCTCACTTTGGAGTGATAGTTAGAAAAAGCAAGATATGTTATGATATTACTTTGGGCTGCAGGAAACGGTGATGGACTGTTTTCACTCTTTTACGAACAATTTGAATTATTAATTGATGAATTGAGGAAAAAAATAATCTGCAAATGAATCGATAATAAAAATAGTCATTAATTGCAGCCTTAGAGAGCTTTGTATCATGCTATAGTTCCTGAACTGAACAGATTTTTTCATTAAATGTCCAAAAACACATTTAAACTTGAATTTTTTTAAACAATTAGCAAGAAAATTGTGTAAAGTTTTACTTTTAAAATGGCTTCAACAGTAAGTCGCAGAAAAGTACCACAACACTGCAGAAATTACCAATCGCTTTACAAACAGAGCAAACAGAGCGTGCACTCAAACTTTCTTCGTTTTTATTAATTTATTAAAATCATGAGCAAAGCTGCCAATGCAATAGCCTTGATACATAAGGAATGAGAAAAGACTGTTCCTTTGTTTGGCTTAAATTACCCAGCTTTAACCGGATAGCTTACATTTTAACCAAACTCAACAAGAATCACACATTTCTGTGATGAGCCGATTTTAAAAATGAGCAGTTTCTCATGAGACTTCAGCATGTTTTACTCTATCAGAATATTCTCTGAGGACCGAGAAAAATCAATATGTGGAAAAACAAATACTAATCTAAATACCTAAAACATAAATTCTAACCAGTCAAGATGTTTTTAGATATAAAGCACACTGCAGTTAATAACTTAAATTAATTCTTTTATAACCCACCTTGACTGGAGTCTTGTTTGCGTGCTGTTCTTTATGTCAATGTGCCAGAATATCTTCTTTTAACACCTGTGAAGAGAACAAAACTTAACATCAGACACTTACACATACTCACATTCTAGCTGTTAAATAATACGTATTCACAATTTTCTGTTTCAATTGTGCAGTTTATGATTCTAACTTTTTTGCATCCGTTTTCTTCCTTGATGCATATAAAAACACTCAGATCCCAGTGCAGAATTCTTTAATAATTCTTAAATATATATATTTAAAACAAATCCTCCCGTATACCAGACATATTTTGTCTTTCACACAAAACTTAAACTCATTGAATTTCTTTGTTTGAAAGGAACTGTTTTAATAGACTTGTTGAGCAGGCCATCCTGTGCTCAAAAAAAAATAAAAGTAAAAACAAACTAAAAGGATAAAAAAAAATAAAGGGATAAGAAATCAAAAACCTCTCTTTTTCCTTTTTTCTCTCACATTTTGCCCAGACTGACCTATTTTGAGCAGAGTATCTCATAACCGGAGAGTTTAGGACTGTTTAATGCTAGGTGACACAGCAGTGTCCTGCAGTCTTTTCTTTCTTAATCCCTGGCATCTTCGGTAAAAGATCTCTCAGAAGAAACAGCGCTTGTTTCTGGCATCCAGCCGCCGGAGGGAAGAGGAGATTGTCAGGGCGCATTTCTTCTCTGCTCGCCAGCCATTCCTCAGGAGGGATGTGTGTGTGTTTGTGTGTGT
>NW_023340206.1:11503324-11504070 GCF_004916995.1 Morone saxatilis
TTTGTGAGTTAGGTAAACTGAGGGGGAGTAGAAAGAGAGGTGGCAGCTTTCCCCCATGGAAAACAATTCCACCTTAAGCTCTTTTTTTGGAAATTACAGGAATGTTTCTCTTGTATTGCTCTTGTCACCTTGCCTCCAACATGGCCGCAAACAAGCTGAAGTGAAACTCACTGATGCGTTTGCTCCGGAGCAGTGGAGAAAGGAGTAAGACGAGGAGGAGGAGGAGGAGGAAGGTGCCTGGCGGGCTGGTGTTTCGTGTCATCCTTTGATAGCGGCTTTTGTTTGACCGGAGGAGGTTTGTGCAGAGGGATGCTAAACGCGAGGCTGACTGTGTGTCCAGTAATCTCGCCGACCTCTCTGCCCAGCCGCCGAGGAGGGAACAGAGTCTGAGGCCGAGTCTCTGCTGGTCACTTAGTGGGGCTGATATCGACAGTGATCCACGATTTACCCTCAAATCTCTCTTTGGTAGTCTTAGTCGTCTTAAATTAAACTAGAATCACCAGCGTCCAGCACAGAGTTGTTGTATTGTCCTGATGTACTCAAGCTGTCCTCAAAAAACATATAGAAGATATTTGGTGCTCAGATTGAATCTAAAATTACTTTTGATTCAATTTTCATGATATGTATCTATAGTGGGATGCTGTATTTGTGTCAGGAATTCAAATGCAACATTAAAATGTACTTTATGTTAACAGTTTTTTTATTCACGACTTTTTAGATCCTGTTTTACTGCACTACATGTAAAT
>NW_023340206.1:11504253-11506517 GCF_004916995.1 Morone saxatilis
GGATACGTCAGTGAGTGAGGAAGGAAGTCTGTGAATGCGACTAAAGCAACATGATTAAAACTTTAATTTACCTTCTGTGTCCGTCTGTTAACTATTTCTGCTTTAGTCACGTCAGACAGATTTTCATCTGTAATGGTGGTTGTTTAACAATGAAGACAACAACTCCCATGTTTTGATGTGAGAGAGCCCCTAGCAGCAGAAATTACTGTACGTTTCAACAAAAGTTAAATCAATATTGAATTTGTTGCAGTTGGAGATGCTCTCATTACTCTGCTGTTGTGACAAATACAGAACATACTGTATGCATTCACATTTATGGTCTACTCAACTACTGTTTAACATAAACAAGTTGTAGATTCAACCTGAGCTGATTATTATGTGAAGATGGTCACTTTTCAAATTAGAAAAATCATACAAACTCATTTCAAGAACATATTAGTGACAAACTTCCCCTAAACCGACCAAATTCAGGTTTTCGAAGAAGCTACAGTGAGACTTTTGAGAAGTTTTAAACTCACAAAAAACCCAACTAGCTGCATCTAAAACATATTACTGACACTGCTTACATCCTTTAAAACCCCCAAATAATTTGGGAAGAATGAAAAAACACTGTGTCAAGCTGGGCTTCTTAATAAACTTATTTCCAGATTAAACTGTGTTAAAACCTTTAAACCTCAACAAGTTTGCCAAAAACAAGACGAGACAATACACATTGTTCAGACGTTTTGAGCCTTTAAATTTCCAGTTTAACACTGTCTGTCTGGAACATCAATCAATAAACAAAACCATTTATGCTAGTGTAATCAATAAAGCTAATCAGCTAATAGATGAGAGCAGCCCATCCAGGTACTTTGTCCTTGTGTCATGCCCCCGCCCCCTTTTGGTGAAAGCAGCCCCAGTAGGTTTGAATGGCGGTAAATGCAAATTCCGAGGTCTTTGCTAATTTAATAGCATAAAATAAGAATACCGTATTGCTTTTTAGCTATTACGAGTCCAAATCCTATGGCCCACAATTAAATTATGTCTCGCCGATCAATGATGATGAAATAGGGGTTGAAGAGTGTCCTTTGAGTCTGCCTCCATCATAGTGGACAGACCTGACATTTACAACTACCTTATTCAGTCTCCAGGTAATGTATTTCTGACATTTGTCACTTTTTCTTTATTTTATCTGTCCAATGTGACATTAATGTAAACTAATTAGATTGTTGTGGCGAAGCAGAAACCGCTGTCTCTATTTTAATAGCCGTTTGTGCTTATTACGCAACCTTTGACTACGAGCAGAGACGAGTAGAAAACAGGTCGGTTTAAGTCCCACTGCCTGCGTTACTTTATCCAGTTTACAAGGTTCATTACTGAGAAGGTCAGTCAGCTCAAGTTATGCTCCCGGTGGTCTTTTGAGTAATCCAAACCAAACTCTATTCCAAAAGCATGGGTTTTATGGTAGGGACATATTCTTCCAAAGTAAACACTGGTGGTCAGCTCTGGCTATCGCCATCTTGGTAGTCCTGACTAAGCATGCTCCCACTTAACACATAAACGGGCAAAGAGCATGGGTGGAGCGTTACTGAAAATAGCATCTGTGACGACACCAACCTCAAAGTAATTCAATTATTACATACATTTTAAAAAATATATATATTTAATGCACTAGATTACCTTTAAATCTATCGCATACAGTTTCAGGTTAATCATATATTTGACCCACTTTCTCAAATTTATTTCTCAAATTCATTTTCTATTCCAGCTTGCTTCATGATACGAAGGCCACAGTTGAATGTAAAGGAAACCAAATAAAACGCACGGTGGTTTGGTACACTTAGGTGAAGTGGAAAACACACACAAGAGCAGAAGGGAAACTCGGCTTTCTGCAACAGCAGATAAGGAGGGGGTCGACCTCCCACAAGTCCCATCTACAAGGAAACCAGGCGTCCAGGAAACCACAGTTTTCCCCAATCAAAAGTTCCATTAACCTGGAGCACCGGGAGCTAATTGAGAGCGGGAGAGGGTGAGATATATCACCGTGTCACTTCAGCTACTTGGTTCGCCAACGTGCCGGCGTCAGCAGACGTCATACGGTGACACGCCTGACATATTTGTAATTATCTGGGATAATAAGAAACGAAATAAAAACAGCCGAGCTGAGGGTGATCGTTTTGGCTGGAAGTGGACTCCTCGAAGAAAAGACAATGAGCAGGAAGATTTTTTTTCCAACCTTTGATAATGCAGATCATGTTTTAAGCATTAGGAGACGCATAAGTTGG
>NW_023340206.1:11506535-11527964 GCF_004916995.1 Morone saxatilis
GGGGGGGGGGGGGGGAATCCACAAATCTGCATTACTGTTTTGAAGATTTATGAATCTTAACTTCACACGTGCTCGTCGGTGGTGGGAGATCACAAGTTCATTATGTTTTGCACCGTTTTCTGATGGTTGTGTCTCTCTTATCTCCTTGAGAGGGTGAAAGATATTCTAATCTGTCGCCCCAATAGCCTTAAGCCCTGGTACAGCGAGTGGGCCAACTTTTGTTCCACATAATCCCTCCACCCCAGTAAGGGGAGGTCATGTTTGTCAAAATGTGGAGAAGTGAACATGGAATTTTTTCCCCCTATCTCCTCCTCTTTCTTCCCTGGCTTAATTTAGAATTAAAAATGCATGCGATTTTGAACTTTAGATCTCTGGAGAGAGCCGTAAACAAGTATGAAATTAAGTGTCTTTTGAAATGCTGCGGTAGGGACGTGAATCGAATTGAGACGCTCACATTATTCGGCCTTTGGCAGGCTTCAGAGGGGCGAGCGGGTGACCAGAGTGGCCTCTTGAGTCAAATCACTCCGAGTTGGTCCATACTGACTAAAACAAAGAGGACTGCAGGAACACCTCTGTGACAACTGCAGAGATTAACACAGACCGAAAGGAGTGAATGTTAAATGTGATTAAATCTGAAACGGAAGAAAACCGGTGGAAATATGAATAACTCTGGCCTCAACTTAGTTTAGTGTTGTGTTTTTATTCGCTTTTACATCATCTACTGTCCTCTTAGAGCTATTCAACTGTATACACAAAATATCAAACGAGTGTACCTGTAGTACACACTCCCACAAAGAATCTCTTATCAACATTTTTAGTCTATTTTTGATTTCTTCTTACTGAAAAGTAATCAGGTTCAATCTTTTAATAGGTTTAGAAAACTCAATCATTGCACTTGATTTAGATTTAAATGGGTTTGGACCTGTTTATTTCGACTTTTGAGTCCAATCCAGCAGTTATGGAGGAGCATCAGCATTTATTTAGAGTCGTTTTTGTGTCCGCCTGATAAATTTAAGTCAAATATTCACTGCGTTTAAGCTCTGTTTTTGGTCTCCACTAACAGCCGATATTCTGGCTCTTAAGCTGCTAAATGCTCCACTATGTTTACCAGTTAGTCTCTTACTGTGTCTATCTGTACTTTGATGATGAGTGGGTAGTGTACAGCTGGATTTTAAAGCTTTTTCTCAGAAAACATCACTTTGAGAGCCATAAGAGTGAGCCAAAACGGTAAAGTTGAGGGCCAAACAGCTGAACAATGACTCACTAACCCTGAGCTGAGCTGAGTGAAGATGCAGATTCAGCAGATAATTCACTATAGGTTCATCACTATCAGAGACTCACAATGTCTTCACAATGTGACCCCTTGTCATTGATTCAAAAGAGTGCTTTCCCTTTTTTTAAGAGCAAAGGTATAATATGTATTTATATATAGAGTATGATGTAAGTATTTTAAAAAAACAACATAACTGATTAGAGAGACATCTGGAAAAAAGAATTTTGGGGGCTCAACCCCCCCTGTTGGGCAGTGGTACCACAAAAATGGACATGGACACAATGAGTGAACTGAGTCGTGGACATGGGCAAATTGACAAAATTTATGTGTTACACATTGACCCTCGCATCTGTGTGGATGCATTATATTATACTGAAGTGTAATTATGATTAATGCTTCACTGCAGGTTTACTTCAGGAGCAAAAAGCTCAAACTAACCAACAGCGAGCCACTAAACTGAACCGTTAGCAGAACAATTTATATGCAAATGTCGACTTCCTGCTTTTGTCATCTCATACTCCTTAACTCCAGAGCGAAGCTACAATTTGCTAACACTACATTTCCTTCTTTTTATTCTCTCCGTCTGCGGTAGTGTCCCAATATTTACACCTTTTTATGAGCTTCGCTGCTCTTTGCTCATTAACAGCAGCAACATTTGTCCCTCTTTAATAGCGGGTCGTGCCGAGGTCACGCAGCACCTTAAGTAAAAGACGACATCCTGTTCTCCCTCAGGCCACTGAGAGCGAGTTGTTAAGCAAATCTGCATTGTAATAAGTGATTAGTATTCATTTCTGCGTCCTAAATCTACACACTGAATCCTTGTGAGACTTCATAGTGATTAGGATTTTTCAGGACTCTCTAAAAAAGCAAAAGGACTTTTTAATAACAACAAAAACTCAGAGAAGATACAACGTCCAGAGGTTCCTTGTGGAATCCTCCAACGATGATTTAGACAACTATAAGGTGCTCTTAACCTTGATTAAACTGTATTTTTTAAGACTGTACAGCTCCCTGCGGGCTTACTAGTCACACATCCAGACACCCTCATCCAGAGCCCCTTCAAACTGCTCCAACAGTGAAACATGATCACATTTCTGCGATGTAAACTATAAAAACAACACAATGACGACACCTACAAGGGTCAGAGGTCATGGTGAGATCCAATGCAGTTCATTCAAGCATAACAGTCACTGCAAAAACTTATAAAATCTGAAACGTCAGCTGTGACTACAAGACTTGCAAGATGATTACTATGAACAAAACTAGACAAAATTATGCATTAATTAGTCTCCTTTCTGTGGAATATTGTATAGTTTTGACTCTTTAGGCATTTAATCAAATCCACTTACTAAAATAGAACAGACCGATAAGAAAAACAACTGCTGTGTAGTAGTTTTTTATCTTTTAATCGTTTTTCAAGGTTTGTGTTACTTCCTATGTCTCGTACTCTGTGTCCTATTTATGTTTTAATGCATTATATAATGTGTAAAGCACCCTAAACCTCACTTTCATGACCTTATGACTTTATATTTTGTTGTTTGCACACATTGTGAAAATTTTTTGTGTCATCTTGTGTCTCTTGTCTTTTATGTCTCCCTTGTTTTCTGTCTCTTGTTTCTTCTACAAAGTAATCTGTAATTTCTATAATTAAAGATGCTATACAAATCAAGTTTACTTTCTGTGAAAGGTGGTGTATAAAATAATGTTGCTATAAACAGCAGCCTTTAAGGCAAAATGACTCAAAATACTGAGTGAACAAACAAAATGAGATGCATCAAAGTAGAATCAGAGATAATTAGATGTCTGCATGAACCTTTTACTGAGCTGAGCTACATTAAGTGACTACAACAGTAGATTATAGGCTTCTGTTTCTGCAACATCAGGATCAGTAAGTGAACAAAGTCAGGAAGTGTCTTACAGTTCTCTATTGGGGCTGTCATTGGGATCCAGGCCATGCCAACACTGTAAAAAGCAGCTATGTAATTGCTGCAGTTGGTACAGCACAGAGTGGGCTTTTACAAAACAACTAAACTTTGCAAGCTCGGCAGTGGAGGCCACGAGGCGGCGGACTGAGCAGCTGAACTGCTGCAGTCATCTATTGGAGCAGCAGACAGCTTGACCAGGGGAGCAACCCCCGGATGACGGATGGCGTGCGGCCGGAAACGAGCGCCTTTATCTGGCCGCATTATCCTCCAGCAGCCGATCCAGACAGGCCAGATTTTTATCGAACTGTATTGGATTTAGTAATTTCCTTTTCCAAGACAAATGGATTGAGATACTGATGGGGGGAAGGGGTGCTTATTGTCTGCAACCCTGGGGTGATTATTACTTATGATCCATTTAGAATTTCGGGCTTGTCCCGACACGTGCTGGTTATTACTCTCGCTGCACCACGGCTTCTTCACCTTTTGGTGAAACACTCTGCAGAGTGGATTTAATACTGTACTTAACCAACAACATCTGAGAAAAATTGATACAATGAGCTTTAATTCAATGCCGATTACATGTCTTCACAAAGTGGATAATACACTCAGTGGCACTTTATTAGCTATACCTGTGCAATCTAATGCAATCCAATTCAACTGTCATTGAGGTGTTAACTCAATGGTATGTATTAGCATAGTTAGTGATGGTATTGTACTGAACTGCATTATATTCAGAGGTGCTTCTAAAAAAATCCCTTCATGTGTTAATGAGAAAAACTTCACTCCAGACTGCAGTGAAGTACAAGTGTACTGCAGGACCCTGTAACATCACTGTTCAGCTTGTCTAACAAACGCTTCAGTTTGCTCAAAAAGAAAGATATACAGCTGAGGTTACGCAAAAAGCTAACCTGACCGCAACAGACTGTTACACAAATTTTGGAAAAGTTTTAAGACTGATGAACTCTTGACACCCCATGTGTAAACACTGAACCTAGGAAGACTGGCTAACAATGGATAAGAAAAATTTTCAAAGCTTAGCTCCTTATCCTACTGGGTGATTTTTATCTTTCAACTTTTAGACGTATGTGGTTGTTTCTGACGCTGCAAGTGTTGTGTAAGTGCTTTATTTGTACAACATGTGCGTTTGAACTACACTGTTTGTGTGTTTCTTCTGTGTACTGTACACACGCCTCGCTGTACTCAGGTCTGTTCTGAAAAGAGATCGTAATTCTGATGAGAATACTTGATTAAATAAACATCCTCAACCCTATCTCACGGCTATCTTTTGATGCAGGAACAACAGAAAAGTATTTATATGTGATTTAATTAAAGTTTTTAAAGGGGAGAGCGAGGGGGGTGACTTGTTTAGCAACAAGGTTGTGTATATTTTACAGGGCCCTTTTCACGCTGCCACTAGAGCCTCATACACAAAAGGCGCCATTTGGATTAAAGCGTTCACCAAATGGCATATGTTATGTTCTCCCACCTCCTTTCTTCCACTCTCTCTCTCTCTCTCTGTGTGAACATGTGTGTCTGAATCCCACGGCTGCGAACACACAGACGGGGGAAGCACCTTGTGCCGATGAAAGCTGTGTCAGGTAATTTCACACTCTCACACGCGTGCAGTCATGTCGGCCACCCCCGAGCTAACTCATTACCTGTCTCAGCCTCAGAGCGTGCACAGGATGCACCTTCTGGAGACGCTGGCGTTAAACAAGCTGCGCAGGTGGGGGGTTGGTTGCTTGGTTGTTACACGGAGGGCAGGAAGGGGAGGGGAGGATTTGTCGTACTAAACGTGGCGGTGAAAAGCGACAGTAATGCAGAGCATGGACTGAAACGTTCATCCTTATCCTGAAGGGCTTTTGGGGGTGAAAAACCGGAAAAAATGCACAGTGACAGACCTGAGCATCCTCTAACAGGAGCTAACCCACGCAGGCAGCTCTACTCACCTTGTAGCGACGACAACAGCGACGCAAACAAGAGTGAGGTTGAGGGGTCGGGGTTCACCTTCTGCAGACTCAGGGAGAGCCGAGAGGGGAGAAATCAAGGGCCAGGGCCCCGCCAGCTGTTTTTCTCCCTGTTTTGCTCTCTGACAAACGCCTCCCCGCTCCAACACCATCGCCACCCCTACAACCTCCCTGCCGTGCGGGAGCTGTCAAGGGGGGGGGCCGGACCTGCCAGCATGCATCTGGCTGACAGGCGACTGGGAAGGTGCACTGCGAGCGCACGTCACAATCAATAACCCCTGCTGAGAGCGATGGACCGGGGGGGTGTAGACCACCTCCCCCCCACCTCTCTGTGTGTTTTTATTTTTGTACAGAGGGGGAGGGTGTGGTGGCGGGGAGCGGGTGGTTGCGTACACTTGTCACCTAACAACATGCGCTCGCTCCGGGTGTTTGAGAGTTTGTTTTGAGAAAATACATATGCACCGTGTGCAGGCGTGCGTGCATGCATGAAGAGCGAGTTTTGGAGGTGTGATACGTGATGTGATAAACTCTAGGTCAGCGTTCGGGGGGAGAGAGGTGGGGAGGGAACAAACTACAGGAGAAAAGAAGGGAGGAGGCAGCAGAGTGGCAGGTGTGGGTGCTGCTGATAGAGAATATAGTAATAGTAGGATGCCTATCAAATCCGTGAGGTCACCAAATGATTAACAAGACAGACGGACAGTAAAACCAGGCAGGGGGAACCAACTATTAAGTTGCATGATGGGAAACATAGGGACTAAAAAAAACTAAAAGTCAGTATTCAAAATACACCACTTCTGCACTGATATGGACCAAAATGAGAAGATACTTAATCCAAATGATGACTTAAGTAATTTCTTTGAGACAGAAAGTCAATTGAAAGTTAATAATTATTTTGACTTACTACCTTGAAATGTTGATCAGCTTCTGATCTGACCAGACTTTATAAAATTTCTAACTTTTCATCCATTTTTTAAAAACTTCTTGATGGGAATGGGCTTCCATACACAAAGCATTTCACACTGTTATGAATAAAAAATATTACGGTGAATACAGTAATTTTGTGACATATTGTTCAAAATTGAAAGATGCTCCAGGATATGGCGTCTCAGCTCTGGCCTTCAAAAACCTGAACAGAAGCTCAACCTGTGAGTTTTCAGCTTTATCAGCTCTTTACAGGCTGCTGTTCGGTAAGGGGAAACTGTGCTTTGTATTTGTTTGCATGTGTGATTATGTGTCGGTGTGTTTGAGGTGTGCATTTGTGTGTGTATCGCAGAGGGGGGAGGAGGGTGATCAATTGCCTTTGCACTTACAGTCAACAGCCTGAACCGCGGCTAACAAGCTGGAAGATCCGTTACGATTTCTTCCCAGAAAAAGGAGAGGAGAAGAAGAGCGAGCTGCCGCTGAGGCGAGGAATTCCTGGCACATCCACGCGGCCGTAAACAGATATAACAAGTTCCCTCCATCGTAAGATGAGAGAATGTCAATGGGGCCTGACACTGAGACACCCGACCGCCGATCAATCGATAGCTGACATTACACCTCAGCACGTCAAGCCTCTTCAGTCGCCAGTATTAAAGTTTTGCATTACCAATGAGGTCCTGCTGCTCCTGGGTTTTTCCTCTACCTCCCCTAATAATTCCTGTTTACCAGCGCTGCTTAAATTTTGAAGGGTGATTATCCAGTCACATCAAAACCTTATTGAACCTCATTTCACTTGCAGCAAGTAGTATTAGAAGATTTTTCTTTTCTATTTAGCAAATTTTAGAGAATTCAAGAGAAACCGGAGCTGATTAAAGCGATTCTGTTTGTGTGTGTGTGAGCCACAAAAAGACCATTTCTACAGTGTGTGTGCTGTTCTACGAGATGGAGATGGTCGGTCATGGCTTTTGGACGCGTCACGTCGTATTTAAGCCGACAGTGTCCTCCTCCTTAAGCGCTGACAGATTTTCCTAACTGGGCAAATTAACTGGCTTTGATACCTCGCTCATCTCCTCCTAAAGCCAATCAGAATGTGTTTACCATCACGGCCAAAGAAGAGAAGTTTTAAGTGTGTATATGTGTGCGCGTTTCCATTTTTTTTAATCTGGCCTCTGATGTGACGTGGCCCTGTCCGTGGCGAGAAGGGGCATCCTCCACGAGCTCGCCGTGCTTTTAATGAAGCGCTGTGCAATTATCAAAGCCGCCTCCTATTGATCTTCACTCTCGTGCAAGGTCGGCCAGCCAGACACCGGCTTTTTAAGTCACTTTTTCAGCTCTGGTTCATTATGGGGACCAGGCACCATGAAAGGGCATGTCAGGATGCTGGCTCTCATCTGTGCTCATTTGCCATGGTTTTGCCCCTGATTCTGGGCTGCACAAGGAGGAGAGATCTGATTATGTTTTTATTTTTAAGGTCAAAATATTCAAAAAAGATTTTGACAGTTATTATTTATATAAAGGGAATACTTTCAGATATTATCAATTTATCATGTTAAATGCAGGCGACAGCATTGCTTGTTTTGTCCAAACACTTAAAAGTGCGTTTACAATTTCCTAATGAGTACCGACTGTCCTCTCTCATGAGCAAAGTACTGGCATTTCAGGTGGATGGTGAGGCGGACAAAACCACCAGAAAACGTGGGACTTGTTGAATTAAAGTGTTTATAGTATTTAAGAAGGTTTACCTTTCCCTTAGTCACCTGGAAATGTCACTACACACACACAGCATAATCCACAACACAGAAGAAACAGGACTGTGGCATATCCTGACAAGCTGACCCCACAGGTGTGGGTGTTTTGATCTATCATCTAGTGTTTATTTCTGAGCTAGTTGAAACATTTCCTAATATCAGTTGCAAGTTTTTATGTGTTTTTGGATTGGTAAAGTTCAGTAAGAGGGGTGGGGGGTGGGAGGATCTGGGTTTGGATTCAGACATGAGTGAAGGAATTGGTGTAGTTTGTAAAAATCCCCATAAATCTATGGATGGAAATGTATCTGTGTGTTCGTGTCAGTGAGGGTGAGAAGTGTGTGTGTGCTTGTGGTCCACACAGCGTACGCTACACATCAAGGGAAGTGGAGAGTGATCGAGTTGCAGTCTTTGTGACTGTATGTATGTGTGTATTTGCGAGATCACACACACACACACACACACCACACAACACCAACACACACCCCACACACACCCACACACACACACACGTCTCTCCTTTGGAATGTTTAAATCTGTGGACTGTGGAGGGGGGAAGAAAAGCGGTGAAATCATCCAGGACAGAGCTGTTCCTCGGTTGTGTGGCTTCCTTCATCGGCTTGACCGGAGGGCATAAGACTGCTGCTCAGTCTCGCTGAAATATGCTGCTGCGTCGCTGCGGTCCGCTGCGCGCTTCAACACATCGTCGGTATTTGTTACAGCGCTCGTTTACCTTAGGGGGCCGAAGCTCTTTCTTTCTGCATCGCCACCTGTCCGCGGCTTCATTTATAACACGCGCGGGGGTTCTTGCCCTTCCAAACATGCCAGAACTGTGAAACTTTCTTGTTATATTATACAAAAGAAAATATAATTATTTGAACTATGTTTAATGGCCTTTTTTGTGCCTTCCGGATTATCGTACACAACCTCTTGTTACCTGGGATGATCGCCGGGGTTGGTATTTACTTTTTGGGGTTTGCGTGGGTGATATTCCGCATCGATGCTGTTGCCAATATGTAGTCGAGCTAAGACTGAGGCTCTCCAGCTGAACTATTGCGGCTGTGTACACATTTAGATGAAATCCTGTTTATATTGCAAGGAGGTGTATTTTGTAAGGCCACCCCCCACCTGCTGTATTTATTTAATTGTGAATATTTCCTGCTGCCCGTCGGTTGGCCGTCCGGTATGTAACCTCTGATGGCCTAGTATTCCAGGAATGCCCTCAGCTGTGGATTCGTTATGTCTGAACATTTGGCTACAACTTTCTACAAAGGCGTACTTTTAAAGTCATAAACTTTGGATATATATTGGTTATAAATTAATTCTAGCTTTTCGAGAGATCAGTAATAATAGCAAATTTGGGTCTTATAGGATGTTCCGAACATCCTAGTTAAAAGACAAAAAAAAAAATATATATATTTTTTTTTTTTTTATATCATTAAAGAAAACTCATTAATGATGAATACTGGTATATTTGCTAATCTATTAACTATTTTATAAGCATTTTAAGAAAAAAACCCTGTTTGAACTAATCACCGGGGTGTATTTTTTTCTGTTTCCTCAAAGTAGAAGTCCACTGAGCTATAATCAAGAACGTATGTATTAGACGATTCTGCAAAGTCCTGGATTAAATTCAGAGACAATATTTTTTTAAAATCTTGCTTTCTACATAATACATTTGTATGGCGACAATGGTATGGTTCAGGTTATGGCAAACAAACGATTACATGTCAGACTTAGGAAATTCATTGGTTATGGTTAGTTACAGTTAATAAAAAGCAAATGTTAGTTGTAACTCTGACGGGGGTGAACGCTGATCTCCTACATAAAAGTAAGACACAACTATTACCCCGTCCACAGCCTTACTTTCCTGTGTTGGTACTTAACATTTCCATTAGGCGTACATTGTGAGGTGCAGAATGATCCAATATGGAAGTAATTCCTCGGGATAATGGGCTGAGAACTGACCCAGGACCAAGTCAAAATTATATCCAGTTTAATTGGGTATTGTAGGGCCCCGTTCTGTTGCCACTGGTCTGTGTTTTCAGAAGACAGACGGAGAGTTTAAACAGTGAAATGTTGAAATGGCTTCTATATTTGAGAATAGTTAATTGGTGGATTACCGTGCTGCTGCCAGTGCTGGTGTTCACTCTCTGTTTGGGTCAGCCATCTTTTAGACTTGGTCTAATTATCTCGGCTATATTTTCCTCTTGTTCTGATCATTCAGTTTTAGTCTCTTTATCTGTCGTACATTTTGGAACTGTGAAGGGCTTCACCTTCACAGTTTGTTTTTTGTGTTAGTTCTTCCTTATCCGAGCAGAGGGTCTAATGATAGAAAATGTTGTATGCTGTACAAATTTGACCTCAAGGTGTTTCATGAATTATTTGAGCTAATGTCTGCAGTCCTCTGATTGGATTATCAATTTAGCATCTATGTACATATGTGTATGTGTGTATGAAATAAACCAGCAGTAAGGAAGATTTGCATTGCTACTCTCTGCTGAACCGATCACATGTTTCTGATTTGTAAAACTAGAACTTTTCAGGGTTGCCGGGGTTGTATGAAACATTTTGCTGATAGTTTATTCTTTTTGAGCATAACTTTCTTTTGATTTTGCGCTTTAATTCATCAGAAAGACTGGTCCAATGGATGTTTGATCAGAAGCCTGAGACCTTTTATCAATGACTTAGTAACATTTATAACTTATTATAAAGTAATTAAATCTTATCTAAAGAGTGATGTGTTTCTCATTTTATAACACACCTTTAGCCTAGATATTTGTTATCCTGTCATTAGTAAAGGGTCCTTTAACTACAATAACAGGAGTTGTAAATAGAGATAGATACTTTATTTATCCCGAGGGAAATTCAAGAATATTAATATTAAATATTAATAAGCTGGAGGATGTATTTACTTACAAATGGATCATTATTGATAAATAAAGCATGTAAAAAGTAACAATTTCAAATAATACACCCATTAAATAAATCAAAGAGGTTATTAATGATATTTTACCATCAGTTAAAACGTATAAACTCCCTAAAAACTTATTTTTAGTGGTGTTTTATCAAACCCATTGCTAAGATTTATTTTGATGGCCTTTACTTTGTTCAGCAGGAATTGGTTTTGATACTGATTGGCGGGATAATTCGGAGAGCTTCCATGTAACATTGACCATATGACGCTGCTGCTGTGGCTTTCTACTGTAACCAAGTCTGAACTTAGAGATCTTTGAAAAGAGGCAATTTCAGATTATCGTGGCCTGATCTGCGTGGATGTGTCGGCCCTCGACGCTGTCAGCTGTGTGTGGATACGACCAGGACACACATGGTTTAGGAATGCACAGATGCCTCGTGTTGTCGTTAATCTCCCCGAGTGGCTCGCGTCTCGATGGCATCCATATGCAACTTTAATTTCAGCACTTCAAACTGCAGAGGGATAAAGATAGCTTTTGAAGATTGCTTTTCATGTTCGCCGCATTTGTCTGAGCGTCTAAGTGTAGCGGAGAAGATCTGGACGGTTTTCTCTTTTGTGGCACATTTTGCCTCCTTAAATGGAGAAGCAAAAAAAAGAAGTCACTTGGCTCTGAGACAACTTGAAGCGTCTGAAAACGGCGGCTTTAGAGGCAATTTCCTGCTATTGTTTCACACTAACGAGATAAACACTTTCTGTCAATCAGAGCTTCTTCCAAAGGTAAAAAAATTTCAACATCGTGCAAAATTACATGTGGTAACAGTTAGTGCTTGATGGAAATAGTAATTTTGTGGAGAGAACTTCATTGAGCTGCCAGCTGTTTTGGACATTTTTACACTCCTTTTCTGAACCCAGTAATAAAGTGTCCAGCTTCTTTCATAACTGCAGTTTTCCCCTTTCACATAAATATGCTTCTAACAAACAACTATAACATCCATGTTATACGATCCCCATTGTTAACAGTTCTCTTTTAACTTCCATCCAAATCAACTGGTGCTGCTCACAGAGGGCCAGTGCTAAAAGGATATGGAGCTTTCAGATGGCACCTAAGTGCTGTATCGCATAACCAGTGTGCCTTTTTATGGATTAACAGTTTATTCCTTTTGCTGGAGCCACACCAAAGCGCCCCAGTCCTCTGTAAAATATACTGCTTTTGGTGAATTATGAGTGTGGCCTTCATCCAAGTGCCTGTGGCCTTCCTGTTTATTTGTACGGCGGCGCAGGTCGGCAGCGAGGTGGGGTCCGACGGATCCAGCTGAGCATGTGTAAACACTCATCCTGGGAGCCGCGGTGAAAGTGGCTATTTTCCTCCGGCGAGGGGATTTTTTTACTGCCCATTGTTTTTAACACAGAATCGACCTCTTAAAAACATTGGACACTCTCTCATGGCTCTCCTGTGGCCCAAAGAGTGCTTTGTATATGCCTATTGACAAAATATTTCTGTGTTATGGCATGTGTATACTGGGACTCGTATAAACTGGAAAAGAAACACGAGTGTGCTGGCGGGAACATCTCGCCCATTTCATGCAAGTGCTCCCTGGAAAGCTCGCCGGATACCAGCTTAAAAAACACTGACCACCTGTGTTCTCCCTCACTGCAATCCTCAGACCGGCCGACAGAGCTCAAGTTATACCTTCAGGCCAAAGTTACTGCATTACTGCTGCACTTTTGCTCCATTGTCCAAGAATGATTACAAAGAATGACCTTTATTTTTAGCATTGAAGGCATTAAAGAAACAAGGCTGAAGAATTAGTGAGTACTAATTTGATCAGAGAGTATGATATCGGAGGAAGAATCTGTTATACTTTTTAAGGTGGTATACCCCACCGATCATCACGTCTCAACAAAGTGTCTGTATCTTGAAAAAATAAAAACGGACAAGACTAGAATAAAGAAAAATATACCTGCGGCCGCTTTGCTGCATGTCATCCCCTCTCTCTACCCCCCTTTCCTGTCTATGTTCAGCTGTCCCTATCTAATAAAGGCATGAAAAGGCCCAAAAAAATAACTAAACTAAAATAAAAAATTTGCCTCGCAGATAAGATGCTTACTTTACTGGCAGACTGTCACTTGATTTAAGCAAATAACACTTGATTACAGACAAAAATGTCTAGATAAGATTCTCAGTTTACCAAAAATAAACATCTTAGAAGAGAATCATGTTTGACCCTCTTTTTGGTTTTCAAAACTTGCAGGAATAAATCAAAAGAATTACCAATATGTCATCTGAACATACAGTATATGACTTGAGAAAAATACATGCCAGACTTTAATCAAAGCTGTAGCTATTATCCGAATGATGGATGCAGCTGCAGACAAACTGAGATTTACTGACTAATAAAGGATACACTTCAAAAATTCGCATCACCCACCCTTATCAAGTATTTTCTGCCTAAAAGTGGCCCCTAAAACTCATATTTTCTTGAAAGAAATGATCGCTCTGATAAAAATAAACTTGTTCCAAAACCTTTCAAGAAATTAGTGTCCGTAACTTAGAAAGAAGGAAAAAATAAAAGGCCAGTTTATACTTTTCACATCTGCGGGACTGCAAGAAGCATTCATATTACAATGTGAATGCAGAAGATTTTTTTTCACTTCTCACACAAACTTATCCACTTCAGCCACATGCTAAAGTGGATAAGATGAATTATCAAGTTCTAATTTGATTACATAGTGTAATATTAAAGGAAGAATCTAGCACAACATTTGAGTACAATATACAATACATGTGGCATTACTTTAACAAAAGCTGGAACAATGCATTGCAGAATGGAAGTTAAATTGAAGGTACAACTGTATACAGTTGGACAACATGAAGGACAAACACACTCTATAATCATCTTCATGTCAGTTTAACCCTTGAGCGTAATCATGGGGACATTTTCAGAGTGACTTCTGTGTCTCTGAGGTGCAACCGCCGCTGTTGTTTTTGTCAACATGATACGGGTCATCCAAAGGCAAAACATCAGGGGCAATGGAGGCTTCGCTGCCGCTCTGACTCAACGAAACTCAAACCTCTTCAGCCTCAACCAGCGGAGAGAAGCAGCTCATCTGCTGCAACACAACAGAGGCGACAACGATGACGATGATGGTCGTTACGTGCAAGGAATTTGGGGACAAGCTGGAGGAGAACCCATCTGTAGGGTTGTGGTTGGAAGAAGAGGAGGAAGGGACGGGCGGCTGTTTGAGTGTTGCCACTATGTGAAAGCTTCTCCGGGCTGCCAGTGCACTTTGACACCAGTAGCCAAGTCCTGGAGGCCTCGACCGTCAGGGAGAAATGTGTGTGTGTTGCTGCTGCTAAAGGGGTCTGTGTGCAGGATCCAAGCCAGGGTCAGGGGGTTAGCTACATGTCCTAAAAGCAAACTGTAACCTACTTTTACCCCCCCACACACACTACACACACACATACAGTAAGCCAGTCAGACATCCCGCCACAGAGTCCACTCTTGACGTTGTGTCTGTTTTGCAAAGTCAAAAGGCCACAAGAGAGTAGAGGTAGTTAGCCAAACTTTGGGGCATCTACCAAAGTGCCTCAGAGTTCCCAGAGTGCCGTTGGTTTCAGTGTGGGTGGTTCCAATCCCTCAGGCCTGCAGTGTTTTTATTTGTATAACTGCAGCTATAATATGCATTTTACAAGATGATGAGATGGTGTTACACTGTGGATTCGAAGTTTACAAAGTTTAGAATAGACATTTTAATTTAAGGGAGATACTGAAGGTCTCAGAAAAAAGTGACACCTATTGTCCCAAAACAACTAGAAAATATAATTGATACTTTTACAAGGGGTGCTCCAGTGATTTGAGGGACATGGAAGAGAAAGATTAAAAAAGAATGGTCAAATCAAAGCTGCAGATGTCGAAGTAATTTGAATTTTAGCCCCAAATTTCAAAAAAAATTGCGAGATCCCACACCTCCCATAATGCAACTCCATTGCATCTTTTATTAGACCCTTCCTGCCAAATCTCAAAACCCAAGATACACGAGTGATAAGTAATTTTCTGAAGCAGAAAAAGCTCCTCCAGAGTAAACTACTCTTAAATATTACATTCATATACAACAAATTTACAACAGCAAAAGCACATTTTGTAAGAAACTTAATGCTGCCCAGATTATGTTTTTTAAAACTTAAACTTTTTAAGTTTTCAACTGAAAGAATAGTTGTTATGCTGTGATCAGTCTACACAAGGTTTTGCCTTTTGAGTTGGTATCTGTGTCAGATTAGGTGATCATTAAGTCGGAAAACTGACTTTTCGTGACCAATCATCGCATAGCTTGACATCTGAGGGGATATGAAAGTGCTGAAATGGCAGAAATTCCCCTTTCGCCATGTTTACAGTTGTATGTGGAATAGTGTTTAGTGCTCTTATTGGTCAACGTCACAGAACAAGTTGTAGAAGTTGTCAAACTTGGCAAAAGAGGGCAAAAAAAATATGACACGATAGTCTATTTGGCAGGAAGAGTCCCACATACTGCATCAAATGTCTTCCTGTGCCTTGCTATATGGGATAAAATAAGCAATTGTCACACCTCACCCTCATTTTTGTCAGGTCGGGTCATTATCAAGCATTTAGTATATTACGTTGTCTCATTCCGGTCTCAGTAGAAAAAGATGGGCTTTTTATATTAAACAAAATCCATCATCCTTCTCAACCCTAACCAAGCGTTTCAGCAGCCTCCATCTCACATTATGTGGGATGCAGGACATAAATCTTGGTCTCCCATGTCACAATCCTGAAATTTGTATGTCTAACCATCCATCTTAACCAGCTCCCTATGACATCTGTGCAGTACACGTCCTTTATTTATTCGTTAAAAACCAGGCAGCAATTAAGTTTCATCCAAAACAGATTTGGCAAGCATTTCCTAAGACACTAGGCTGGTCTGTTTCTGTTCTGTATGCCGCCTTGCTGTTGCCCCGCAGGCTGCCGACCCTCCCACTAACCTCAGTGCAGTATCTAGTCGATGCAAACTCACTAACATGAACACACACAGAGACACGGCTGGCCTGTAGCACCAAGAACAAGATCTGCTCCACTCAGGATCATCCTGCCCGTCTTCTCTCAATGACTGGCTGCTAGTTTGAAGTTTGACTTCGAGGCGCATTAGAGATCTTATAGGGTTTGAAGTTGAGAGCCTCGGCACCGACAAGTACCCGCGCTTCTCCTTTCACCTCGAAGCGTTTCTACCCCCAGAAACAAAGCAACAAAATCGTCAAGTATCTTCCAGATCAAGCAGAAGAAAGGAAAAACACAGAACATCTCCAGGAGGCAAAAATGGTTTCTTTTTGTGGTTGGTAAGGATCAGTGGAGCGTTAGTGATCACATTAAGGATGATGCTGTTAAAAATCTCCCTCAAACCTGATCATACTTTTGAAGCTTGAAGTTCCTCTATACCGGTAAAAACATGTCAGTACAGATAGAAAAACTTACAGCTGCTGTATTTTTGTAGTTTCTGTAGATGCATCAGTAAGTGAGGAACTGTTTGCAGCCAGTGGTCAGTCAGCGAAGACGATAGAAGAGAGAGGTGACCTGACATTGTGCACTGGGTCTTGTAATCTCCAGATTTTCAATTAAAATATTGTTTGAATGTCCTCCAGTGTTCCGGCAAAAGCTCGTCCTTCAATAGTCTTAGGGAATATAAAATTACATTCAATACAGCCTTTTCTAAAATGTAACCGAGTAGCTTTTACTTAACTTTCATGCCTTTGAAAAAAGCTGATATTAACTGTTCACAAGTAGGTTTTTTTTTGTTTTGTTTTTTCATACCACTGTTTAGTTCCACTGCAGTAAAATATCAGTAAGAGTGTCTGTATTTGAGTATGGTATTTTTTATCTTCCTTTCTTAGTCCAATAATTGGCACCAATTAACCAGATCAAATGTCCTTCAATCATACTTGCTAAATTTATTACTTCAAGCCTCATTTCTTTTCAATTTCCCTAATGCATATTTACTACAGTTCAATCTGACTTATTTGGTATCTGTGGAAACCTGGGGACCTCAACCTGGCTTGGTGGTACAACATGCATTTTTGTTAAAGACATGTGTTTTAAGTTCAAAGCTCACAGTTCCTCACAAGCTTTTCCAATGACTGATGAAGATGAAAGAGGCCACAAGTGGACCACAAGTCACAAAGCTTTTCTCAAACAATGAAACCCACAAAGCCATGGAAGATAAAAAGGAGTTTCAAATGCGAGTTGATAGATGGCTGGTATGGTCCAAATGGTGACAAGGGGCTTTAGAGTAATTCATTTCAAAACAAACTTGGAAAAGCACAGTAATTAAATGTTATTTGCGATACCAGGAGGTGATACAGGGGGTCGACCTAAACCTCAGTCATCCAATCAGGCCTGTTAAAAAGTCTTTGTTGAATATTACATCAGGAACAAGCTTTTATTGTGATTTGTAAATAAAGTGGCTTCAGCTCATCCTACAACTGGTTATATTTGAATGGATTTGCATCCTTTCAAGACTCTCACAGCTGCAAGAAGCTGATTTGTTTTTATAGATACATAAAGAGACATGGCAAAATAAGCCATAGTTTCAAAGTTGGAGGTTGTTTTATTCATGTAGCTTCAAGACGCAGACAGAGAAGTCTGCTGGAAGCTCTCTGGCATGGCGGGAAGTCAAGCGAGGAGAGATAAGGGCTGTATAGAGCAGCAGGAGAACATCAGATGGGGGTGAAATAGTTGAAAAGTAACCACAGGACGCACCGCCGGAGACAAATATTTCATCAGAAAAGTTCCCAGATACAGGCTGGAGGAAACTCGGGTGCTCAGTGTGCTTGTGAACGCACCCTGTCCTCAGTTTGTCTTTGCCTCGCCTTGACACTGCAAGCTGGTAAATATGTGTTTTCCTCTGCAGTGATTGGAGATGGGTTTCACCGCCTGGAATAAATCATTGTCTCTTTTGAAAAGCAAATACGTATCTGTTGCTCAGCTTATTGACAATGTAGAGACTGGAGAATAAATAAAGAGAAAAAGGGAGGAAATGAAGCGGCTGCCCAATCATGACGCCTGCTTAAGACCTCATTGCTTCTGAGTGCTACTTTACTGTTGCCGTATTTTGACTGAAATCTTAATGCAATGAGGATTAAAGGGATTACAACATAATCTTGAATAATCCAAAGTGCCACGGACGGAGGAGCGCTTGTAATAACAGCGTAAAACCCGTCCGGAGGTCTGACAACATTGTCAGTCACGGCAAGGATTAAATATTTGCGGGAAAACTTTCGACTAATGCCCGCAAACTATCGTGGGGGGGGGGGGGGACATACATGGGGCCAGAAGGCAATTTAGTAATTTAAGAGACATATAGCACCTCTGTAAGTGCTGGCCAGCCTACTGCCAGGACAAAGACCAGGCAGACGAGGGGGAGAGGGGCTTTTTAAGCAGATTTACTCCTCCATTTTTTGTTTTTGATCAATGCTCAGGCAGGTTCATTACACATGTAAAGCGAGGGGGGAGGTTTGAGGAATGAAAATGTTCTCACAACCAAGAATCAATTCTTATTAGGTTTACCAAAATGCCATCAACATGTCCATTAGCTTTTCCATTAATTTATATTTTTTCCTCAAGAGCAGGGCTTCCTTGTGTATTTTAAAGGATTATGTAAAACATCACCAGAAATTATCTTTTGAGCTAAATAACCCATATTCATCGATGTGAACCTGCCTTTAATTACAACCCTTCACTCAATAAGAGCAACGCTAAAATCTGTTTGGGAGGCACATTAGTGGGATTTGATGCAGACCTTGCCTGGATGCTCCCTGAAATTCATGCGGGCTGATTGAAGTCGTATTGACGCTTAACTCCTCTCCAACAAACCAAACCCTTAATTTAACTGAATGAATATAAATTGAGTGCAAGAAAAGCTTTTAGAAACAGAATCTACATTTAGTGTACAGGAATTTGTCTCAGTGAAGAAGAAGCAGAGACAGTGACAGCTAAAATAGTGACAGAACAGAGGCCGGACAGCAAAAAGACAGACTGTACATGACTTGTATAGCATATATATATGATAAATCTGCTTTATATTGAATATTCAATCACTGTGTGCATTCAGGCAGCAACAAATTGTGGGTACTGCTGCTGAAGAGGAGGAGGAGAGAAGGTTCATAGAGTTCAGACTTTTATGCTTTGCATTGGATCAGTCACTTTGTGTTAGTGCTGTCGGGTGGAAACATGGACGAAAATGAAGTCGGCACTTCAAATAATATTAAGTTTCATATTTAAGGAGCATGTATCTGGATAAATTGTACTTTTAGATCTTGTTGTATGGACTATTAGGCCACATTTTGCGTAAATTGCGAGCAGAACATATTCCCCTTCAGAACTCCTTTCATAAATTATGAAAAATAACAATTACCTTATTTTAGAAGGATTTAAATGTCCTCAAGGCAGAGCTACTTTCAATATTTTCCTAAACCCACACATCTCAAATGTAAAGTTGTTACAAATAGATAAAAAATACCCTCATCTATAGACTTAGTCTTGTGCATTTGTTTAGCCTAAAGCAAAGATCAAATCAGGTGTTGTTCCTGACAATGAAAATTAAATCATGCAAAAGAGACTGAATGAACAGCAGACACAGAACATCACCACTAACAGCATCACCTGGGGAGAGGGTCAAAGGTCATCAGCATTCCCATCCAAAAACCAGCTCACATATTTGGACAGACAGGGGTTACCATCTTCCCCACCTACAATCATGAGATTATTCCAGGTCACATGATAACAACTTAAACCATCTCTATGACAACTAAGCAAACATTTATCTTCTCTATAAGTGCTCCAAACTCCTGATCTGTTATTAGAATATTTAGTCCATATTAGTCTCGATACATTGTTTTTGTATCCGTTTTCATTCAAATCATTTTCTGTGCTGTTTGTTTTTATTTAAGGTTATGATAATTATTTCCAGTCTGATGAAAGATTTGAACTGCTCGTCCAATCTTCCTCCCTCTCTCCCCTACATGATCTCATTTAAGGAATGTTATTGATTATTGACGATCTAATTACCCCAGGTGACTGAATATTTGAGTCCTTCTTTGACTGGTTGTTGCAGCCTGAGGCTCTAGTATAAAAATGCAGTTTTATAATTGGAGTTTGGTGCCTGATGAAGGTCCATTCTCTATAAAATAAGTGCTGATAGTGTGCAGAAATTCATTACTTTCTCAACATAAAACAAGAAGAATCTTGTTTAATAAAGTGTTTCTAACTTGAGTTTGTGAAGATGCAGGTTTATAACAAGGTCACAGTGAAGGTCAATGGATGTCGGCGGGTTCTCCAAAAAGTCAGAGGGGTGACGATTTAAAAGTTGAAATACTTCACTTGTAATTCAAAGCTGCTGTCAGCCGACCGCTCGTTTGGCCTTTCTAGTGTTAAATTAGCACATTTCCTGCTCTGTGTCAATGAGGACGTACTCTTTGACTCAACCTACTGCTGCCCGGCTGCCCCTGCGCAAGGCACTTGACCCCAGGCTGCTGTGTCTCCAGCAGCAGAAGACTGGCCGATTTCCAGTTTGAATAAACTGTATGAGATGAAAATACTGATGTGCTTTCTCAACCCTCGGATGATTTGATTTTACTGAAGACTCCCTTTACATCTGAGAGGAGTCTTGATAAAATGCCCTTTTTTAACTTGGGATAATTTATGTATTAGTCCTGTTTCACATTTTAAAATACCAACTGTATGTTCATATTGTTCTTGAAAAGTCTTGATGATATTGATGAGCAATATATCAAAGTTAATCCTTGTCCTTAAAAATAATATTCTAGTAGTAGTCATTGTCCACTTACTAGCTTTTCTCCAGCAGATTAAATTTGCTCACTTGTCATTGAGATGAATCTACGAGTATTTATTTATCAATTATTTACTTTTGTATAATTACTTCAGTCTCCCTGAAAACTAGGAAAACTCCACTGGTTGATGAAGGCCATGAAATGCAGCTGAAAGCCCCAATATGTAGACCTTCAGTCTGTAGTGCACTACTATTTCCAAGGTTTAACACATAAAATATTCCTATATATGCTTACAACTACATTATAGTAGCTTAAAAAGTTTTAGTAAGTGTTTTTAACAAAAAAGTTTTATATATAAATGCTAAATAAGGAAGAGAAAGTGTTTCCACCAACTAGAGATACTAGAGATCTGTTTACATGCTGCCTCTCAAATTCCCCAATTGAAAGTAGTCCTCTTCTGCCCATCTGCGCTGTAATCTCACCCACAGTGCTGCCACCCAGTGCAGACTACCGTCAACAGCAGCCGTCTCTCAGCAGCCAGTCACTTTCTGTGACAGAAACAGATAACACCCTGGACATGTGTTTTAGTTAGCAACAAGAAGACTGTTTTATAAGCAGGCACTTTACACCAACTACTCATTTCTCTAAGAAAAGGAGGGAAAAAAGCTGCCAGGCGGTACAGACAGTTTATTTTTTCTGCCTATAAGCCATAATGAGGTTGTGCCCCGGGGAATCAGTCGAGCGGAATGTTATTAATGCCTCAAAAAAGGAGGAAAAAATCCTCGGCACCTTCTGCGGCCGTGGCATAAAGGCAGGAAAAGACTGTCAAACAATTAAAGTGAAGTGAATTCCCTGAGATGGAGGGGGAAAGGAGAGAGAGAGAGA
>NW_023340206.1:11528027-11542966 GCF_004916995.1 Morone saxatilis
GAGAGAGAGAGAGAAAGAAAAAGACAAAAAAAGAAAAACAGGCGGACAGGCCTGGAAACGTGTGCGAGGACAAGGAGAGAAAACAGCTTCCTTCAGGATGTGGAGGAGAACTCAGATTTAGTTTAATCAGCGGTGTGAAAGCTATCTAAAGGCCTGGATGTTTTTCCACTGTGACTGCATGAGAGCTGAGTTTAGATCAAACAGGGTCAGGAGTTATTACTGCACGTTTAATCTAATCACCTGGCTTTAATAACCGACGCGTGACAGCACATTTTCTACTAGGAGGATGTTTTCTTGATGTCAGCCCAAAACCGGAAACAATCCTGAACTGAACTGGTTTAAGCTGGCCAAGAGACCCCTGTGTACAGAGTCTGATTTGACCTTCCTGTCTTCCTTCTTTCAGCAGTTTACACGCTGTTCAATGGAGTGGTTGATAAGTGGATGCAAATAGGTGTAATGACATTATTCTGTGTACGACTGTAATCAGAAGACAAAAAATTAAAAGGCTGTGCCAATGCCAGGGCAAGTCTTAATGTAAACAGGAAATGTGTACATGTACACATTAAAAACTCAGGAACAACAGAATTTCAAAAGAAAAGATAATTGATTCACATAAAGGATCAGTTGCTTGGCTGAGTTACTGCATCGATAAAGAGAGCGTGCCAGAATCGCTAATAGTAAGATATGAATGAACAATGGCAATTCTACCACTTTCTGTAACATGCCTCTGCTCCAATTTATAACTTTGAACTGCCTTTCTATCTACACAGCTTCTGAAAACAAAGGCCACTCAGTACGTGTGGATCAGTAAAACAACACATATACTACCTTAAGTAGGGTTAACTCAGCTTTTGTCTGACATAAAAATAGTCTCCATACAGTTACTAGTTTGGCATACATGTCCAAATACTTAATAGCTTGAAAACGTACAATGCACACAGGGAACATGCCTTTGTCCTGCAAACTGCAGTGCTCCTAATTATTGCCAAAAAAATAACTGCTTTCTACTGAAACAACATGTAGTAGATTCTGACAGAGGAAGGATAAGATAAGATGGATCTTAATATATCCAGAGGGAAATGGCTGTGCAGCAGTTGCAATACAAAGCAGGAAGGAGGGCAAATATCTTTAGTGCAAATACGAACAAGAATATAAAAAATACATGACGTGCACATTACAAATGTAAATAGGTTAACTGTGAGACGCAGATCCGAACTATACATGCAATGCCAAAATAAACAAGTTAACAGTAATATAACAAAAAGTAAGCAGGTTAAAAGGAAGGAGAAAGGAATTTGGTAAAGTAAGTATAAGTCACATGCTAGTCCTGCACCGTTTGCAAAGTCTGTGTTGACTTATATATTAACCATCTCCCCCAGTCTTCTGCCAAACCCTCATCCATCTGTTTTAGCCTATACATGAGATTCTCAATCACTAGGATATCTTCTACAATGCTCCGCCAGATGTCCACACATCTGTAAATGCTGTTTAGTTTGAGTTAAACAGGTAGTTTAGAAGATTTGTTTCTTCTGAACACTTTCTCAGCAGGAATTTCTGCATCTTGACGTTTCACTAAAAGCTCAAGCACGCAGGGTCTGGCTATAAGGCACCTCGACATGAATGGACACCAAGGACATATTTAAATTGTCCTCCAGTTTCACATCAGCAGCTTAATTCCAATTTTCTCCTTTTAGTCCCTTACAGAGGTGTGTGACACATTTTCATCTTCATTCAAAGAAAACCCAATGACTCCGATTTAATTTGCTTAGTTACATCCTCCCGGCGCAGCCTCTATTGTTTCTCCCGATGTGTCAGGGGGACATCCTCGGCGGAAAGCGCTGTCACCGTCAAAGCACGGCGCCCCGGTGGGTCGAGACCCCACCAGCGCCGCACCTTATTGTCTGTCCTCACCTTTGTCTCTTTGTGCCTTTATGGACTGACACATCAGAGGGTCGCTCAGACGTGACCCGCTCCAGCCCGTCAGGGGAAACACCGCTCAACAAACGCGACTCCCAAAGGAAGTCGTAAGGGGGGGAAAAAAGATGCAGGGGAAGCATATCAAACAAGGAGAGGTGAGCGCCCGTGACACTTCCAGCAGCTGAACTGCAGCTGCTTTAAAAAGGGAAATAATGAGATCCTCAGTCTCCAACACACTTGTTTCATGTTGAATTTGATTTGATTAGTCTGTGTGAGCTTTATCCTGCTGCCTCTCACAGTTCAGGATGATGTTGCTCATCTGGAAGAGGCCTGGTTTACTCTCTCAGACCAAAGCTTCTCAAGCTGCCTATTCATGGCTCCCAGGGACTTCCCTTGTCAGCTTGTTTGATTGTCGAGGAGATAGCTGTGTTCATACTACCGGATCAGGTGAAAATAAACTGATATATTTATACATATATACATTGCCGTCACTGTAAATTGGAATATGTGGTTGGTAATTGGGCCACAGAAGACAAAGAGAAAGAGAAGAATGTTTTTTCCCCAGTTTTTAACATCAACAAGAAGAAAAGTTTTAAATGCTGAGTACTTGACATTTTTGTATGTAATATAGCCTAACCTGCACACATTAAGAGGTTCTAGGTATTGGCAGATTTTAAAATACAGTATGAATTTCTGCCCTAAATAGCCAATCTCAGGTCTGGTGGATGCCTGTATGGCAGGTTTTATCGTGATATTCTACTGTTTGATTGCTTTTTCTTTTCCCTATAAGTATTAACACTAGAAAGGCCTTTCTGCTAGGTTAATGTCAACATTTCTGAGCTGTTCAAAATCGTACTAGAAAATACATTTTTGATCCTTTGTTGGATCCCTGCGTCTGTAGGTCAGATGGTACAATATTTTAAGATGCATTCTTCTTTCTGTATCCAAAACTGAAAGCTTAAGTTTACAACTGCAGCACAAACTAGGCCAAAGACAACAGTCTCTTCAGCTTTTCACTGAAGTAAATTTTGTCCCGAGCGTTTTTAGGATCAGTACTGGGGCCTCGCTCGTCACACCCATCAACTCTGATATGCTGACAATCCCCTCATTAATTTGAACGGTGCAGCCGGGTTTGAAACACGAGAACCCTTCAACCATTTCCCTAATGGTCTGCGAGCCGGCCGACCCGGGCGAAGCCGAGTGCTCGCCTCCGTGGCGGAGCAAGGATGGTGTTAGAGGTCCTTTCACTGCGAGCTGAGCAGCCATGATGGCTAACCACCACACCAGAGGCCCCTTTGTTTCTCTTTTTTCTCACCCCAACACTTTACAAACAGCTAAGCCTGTCACAGTCCGACATCAAGGTTCAGTGGTCTGTCAACATTTACCAGCAGATAAAGACAGAGAGGGGAACATTCTCAACCCTGGAGAGCACATCGCTCCATCCGCAGAGTGTGTGTTTCAGAGAGAAAGTGTGTGTGAAAAGATACAGAGCAAGTACTTATGTGTCTTTTCTCAGTAACAGCAGCCAAACAGAAAACACTCATGCGGGGAGGAAGACGGCGCAAGTACATTAGAGCGCCCTGCCGCCTCCCTGCCTGCCTGTCGATGAAAAGTGACGATGGAAAGCTCTGACAAATAGGACCGGATCCCGCCTCCCCTGGGCTCAAAGCGAGCTGCATCTCGTTCTGCGGCCTGTGGGGCTTTTTCTCTGTTTAAAAGAGGGAAGGGCTATCACAAGCTTCGCCTGCTTAGATGTGTTGAGACAAGAAGCTGGGGCAAAGATTTAAGATTCGGTTCTGAGACGCCCATCGAGGACGCCCGGACTAACAAACAACGAGGGGATTTGACAGAACAAAACAAGCCGGCACTCTTTGAAACAGTCGGGTTGTGAGGACGCAGCACCGAGGGGGTTTTCATTTATTTCCAACTAATGATCTACCTACAAGAATTTATATATTTTCACTTTCACTGTGAAATTTGTTTGCTAATTGGGCCACAGATGACGAAGAGCTCTACAAAGTTTCTCTGAAGTTAGTCAAGCAAAATACAAATATCTGATTCAAACAGCGCACTTTACAGCAGCACCCTGCCGTCAAGGTTCAAAGAATAATTCGACTGGTCATAATTAGGTCGGACTGAATGAAGGTACACGGTAAAATGTGATACTTCATTGATCACTACAAGGGAGATTCTCCTCAGAGATCAGATTGAGCTCGAGTGTGTCCTGATGCAAATAGTTTAATTTATAACACAGGATAAAAAAGAAAATACATATTGTTTGTATGTACTGGATCCACCAGAAAATCATTACACAGAATATGTAGATTATTGTAATAATATGATCAACATACTCTATATATGGTATAATATGTTGTCTAATACCTGTGGAAAACAGTACTGAATTCATTTTAAATTTTCTATATTCCATTATTAGTTGCATTTAAAACAATACTGTTGGATTTTGAATATATAATAACTAAATTATTAAATAATATTTTCAATCTATACAGTTCAAAAACTCTAATCTGACAGAATCTCAAGCATAGAAAATGCCATGAACTGAACAAAAGCAAATCTGCTTCATATGAAGACCAAGCAGATTTGATGTAAATAAGACTGGATGACAGCTTTAATAATAAAGTGACAGTTCTGCATTTTACAACACTGACGGCTCTTTGTGCTTAACACATTTCTTATGTTATACTATTGAAGTGGGGCATACAAAACTACACTGCTTATTTTTAAACAAACTTTGTACTGTTCTTTTAAAGAGAAATTAAAAGTTAACTTTTCACCCTTTTTTGTGCCACCCACAGTTTGCGCTGTGTACTTTGCTGTGTACTCGATGTATTCAAGCTGTTGGTTAGGTTGTTAAGTCCACATGTACTGTATCACTGTAAAATATGTCAGCTTGTTTTGAAGAAACATGAGATTAAATGATCATTAATGTCTGATTAGGTCTTATTTACCCTCACTGAGCAGTTTAGAGAATGAATGGATGAATCATTATCACATGAACTATGATACAAAATAAACAGAGCCTCTAATGGCCTTACTCCTTCATTTTACATTGCAATGGTTTAGATTATAACTAAATCTGCCAGATTTCTTTATGTAGGATGAGAAAGGATGACAGGGACAAATGTTTGTCGGGGGCGAGGGGACAGATAGCAACAGGGCTGATGGGTACTGTGGTCTTAAATATAGAATATAAAATAATAATATAAACACTACTTTTAGCACGAAGAGGTGGCTTTTTTAAATATCTCACTTCAAACTCAGCCACTTGTTATTCGGTGTGATTCTGCTCAAGTATCATGATTAATTTCACCATTATGCGTTGACATTTTTTAACAGTTTAAAGATTTTTTTTAATAATTGGCTTCATTATAATCTCAACACGTCTTCAATGTGCAGCATTTTTGTGTAAATTACGGCAGTTAACAATCTTTTGTTTCCTAAATGTCACAGTGAAACTCTTCAGACACTTACTGTACTTGGAGGAGGCATGTGAGGTGCAGGTCACATGATCCAAGTAGTCTTCCCCATCATCTTCTGGTTTCCACAGATGTGTCACCTGTCGGTGCGATTACAGCCGTCCGCAGGCTAGACGACGTGGCCTGACTGCAGAAGACAAAAAGGCATCCGTCATCGCCGGTTTGCTGCGGTGTCGCGGTCGCTTCGATGTCACGGAGCTGACGTGACTGAGGCCTGGTTCAACTCCCTGCAGCGAGAACAAGACAGGAAAAGAAGGCGGAGGATATCAGGGGTGGTTAATTATTTACTTTAAATATCCAGGTTGATCTCTTTGAGTCTGTAAATACTGTACAGCCAAAATCATCCACTTGTCTTATTCATTCATCTGCAGGAGCCTGGCCATTTCTCTGGACGGCCCTGCCTACTTAGTTGAAAGTGGCATTTTACATTTGGAAGAGCTCATTTAACTCTGCTACCTTACATTTGTCCCAGGTCAGATTCATTCAAATATACCACCTACAGAACCATTTAACAAGAGTAAATATGAATTACAAAGGAAATGAGACATACCACAATCTTATAAAAATAGAAAATTCATATAAGATTGAATTTCTATTTTCAGTCTCAAAACAAAATTTTTTGCAAATCAGTCCCATCTCATACTAACACTTATGGACAGCACTAAATCTAATTCTAAGTAAATCTATGGTTGCCCTTGACACACCTCTACAGTAAGTGACAAGACATAATCCAGAATGCTTCTTTATAAAAGGTCACTGGAGTAAAGGGACCTTAAAGACTGTTGTTGACTGATAAGTGTTGTCTTCTGCCTTACAGTAGGTGGCGTTTTTTGTGTGCAATGATCGCCTGAATGCCACTTCAAAAAAAGGTATTTAGTCACTATTATAAAAAAAGGGTTACATCAGTCTTCACAGTTGATATTTCCCTCATATGGTCACACTGTCAGCAGCATAATTCAGTGTAGGAGATTGAGTGTATCCTTCCCAGCCGCTGTCTGAGCAGCTCAGTCAGCTGAACTCTGCTGGAATGTGATGGAGGAACCAGGTTGGGTTTCACGAGCAGGTGTCTGTTGTTTTTCTCCCTCGTGTTTCTCACACTGTTACACCACCTGTTCTCATCTCCACTCCTTCCCAGGTTTTTTCCCCCCTCTCTGTGAAGGGCTGCACAGACCTCAGACAACAGGATGCACATACATTGAGCTTTGAATTTTACTGTATCAGGTGAAACTGTATTAGAAGAAGTGTGGAAATATTATCAAACGGCATGTTCAAGGAGTGACGGAGATGCAGGGAGAGATCATTTTTTACATTCATTTGCGTGTGTACAACATTAACAAATAACCTGTTCCATTTTTGCTTTTTCCACCTTTTAAAAGATCATTTACTTGTTTCTTGCATCATCGTTTCTCAGTATATGTACACAAGCACAAAAAAGCAATAAAAGCTCTGACTAAAACAGCTTTTGGGAAATTGGAAAACTAAATGGGATGCTGTGATGCATACAATGACTTTGGGACATCCAGGTTTACATCAAGCCGGTTCACTCTCTTCTGCTAATAAGAACTCTTTAGGTAAAGCAGACTGCTACCTCCCTGATCACCATTATTTTGCAAAGAAAACAACAAATAAAAGACTATTAATATAGCTGACCAAAATTGAGATCCTAAAGATTAGATAAAAGTGCAGGAGCTGCCTTAAGGTCCTCATGATCATGACGTAATGCATGAAATAGTAAAGCATAGCACAGTGTGTGTCTTTGAACTACTCAAATGCAGTGCAGCACAGTGCCGACACTCCAACATGCTTCTAATTTAGTTACTAGTTATTCTTTCCCTGCTCTGGACCAGAGGAGATACTTCTTGGAGAGAGAGTTTCAGGTCATGACAGAAGATGGAGGGGTGGGAGCGGAGTGAAGGGGGAGGCAGGAAGAGAAAAAAAAACATTTGTGATTGTCGGCGTGTCCGCCAGTGTTCCCCCTCTTTGCCCTGACACACTTTTCCGTGTTGCGGGTGCGGCGTTGCACTTGTCAATGTATTTGTTCAAGCAACTCGGCCGTCGGTCCCTGCGAGGGCTGTGCACCGCTGCCTCCTCTCTCCCCCACGTCTCTTTTTTAAAAAGCTGTGGCTCTTGCTTGAATGCTCTCTGTGTCCATGCCCAGTGCCCTAATCCAGGGCCTGCTCTTCCTCTAAGCAGGGAGTTAACTTAATCCCTCTCATTTAGGCAGCTGCACTGCCGGGGAACTATGGGAAAAAAAAAAAGTTATAACTCTGTGACAGACACTTTCAGCTGTTGTGACGGCACCTCCCCGATTCAGCTGCCTTAACATGCAACTCTCACTCTCGGCCCGGTATTTTAATTTGGCTGTGAATAATGCATGGAGGGCTGTGAGCATGGAAGACATAGAGGGAGGTATGCATGGCTGGGGTGATAGCTGTGTGACTGAAGACAGAGTCAGTGTAAAGCAGGGCGAGCAGTAAAACACTGACTGGCATCTATGTGCAGAATGAGCTGACTGCCAACAGTAAATATGCTGTGAATGTAAATGGTCATTCCCAAAGACACCAACAGACATCAGTGTGACAGAGAGTTTAACTGGAAGAGTTTAAACGCCCCCCGTGATGTGACTGATCGCCAAAATAAGAGGAAAGTGAGAGTTTTTAATGCAGGAGGTCAAAGACTTTAACTCAACAGAATATACCGAAACGTCTTGCATAGCAACTAATGCCAAGTTTGATCTTCGAATAGTCTTTCATTTTTTAACTAGCCAAATGATCAGTTTAGTCTATAAAGAGTGAAAGAATAATGGAAAAGAGCCCAATGTGAAAACTTCCAATTGCTTATTTAGTATGGCCAACAATCTAAAAACCCCAAGCTAGCAGCAAAAGCAGCAAATCCTCTCACTGGCAATGTGCAATCAACTAATCATTTAATATTTAATACAAACAACCAGGAAGTGATCATTTTGCAGGTTCAATACTTTAATGTGATGTATCATGGCCAAAAAATGTCAAAAATGGGTAATAATGAATATGCTTTTCATCTGAGTCAGAGCATCAGATTAAAAGGCACCCAGTGGAGTTTTGACCTACAGTAGCTGGTGGTACTAATGTGCCAGAAAAATGCATCAAACAGCGACACCAATGTAAACAATGCACATTTTCAGATGTACACTGTTTACAGATTTCACAGGGTAACTTTAAGAGTGACGTACCCCACTCACTGGTGGGATTTATGGGTCTATATTGTTGTCTCAGATCAGAAAACATGTGTAAATGTATAGCTGTATACTATAGCTGATAAAAGCCACACACAATAACAGTTAGCATGAAATACAACATTTTCTAATGCTTTGCAGGACTTGCTCACAGAAGCAGAAAGCATAAACTCTCTTTTCTATGAAACAACTTCACACCTCTGCACTGCACTTTGCAAAGATTCTCATTAAAATGGCCAGCGGGGGTCAGAAAACACAATTTACAATTTCTGTAAACATGTGAGCTACTTATCCGTGAAAATTCCAACCTCACAAAACATTTCAGAGGGCGTCAACACCGGTCAGGATGCCTAGCTGCCTCCTTTATCCTTCGCCCACATCTGGCACTTCCAGCCTGCTGAACATTTGTAATGGGCCTCGATTAGAGCGCAGGACAGATACGGTAATAAGCCCTGGAACCTTGTCAAGAGAGAGGTCAAATCAGAGACAAATAAATAGGAAATTGCTCCCTGCGAGCCTTCTCACTGTCACCCTTTGCTTGTTACCTTGAGCACTAAAAAGGTATTTATGCGACTCCCTCCCCACTGTTTAAACAGGCGTCAGTGCTGCTCTGCGGGGCTTAATTGCAATCCGGTCTCAGGAGTTCACTTGGTGAAGTGCAGGTGCGGCGTCCAAGAAAAATAATTGAACAAACAATTATAATGTGAGTTCCCACACTGCCGGTTAAAGACAGAGCAGCTACAGGCTTTTGAACTGTTTAGCTTCCCTCCAGTCCAAAATATATCACTGTAGGGGTGTTGAAATGCTGCAAAGATCTATGCTTGACTTGTGTGTATTCTGGCAGTGAGGCTCTTGACAGTACCGTCCCTCCGCCCTGGGAAAGAATCTGCACCGTCCCTGCAAACATTGCGAGACATTCACAGCCTCTCCTGGTGTCTTTCCGACTAGAAAAACAAAGGCAGAGTTCCTGTCGGCTGCACCTCGTTCACCGTCGCTGGCAGGAAACAAGTGCCACCTCAGGACATCAACACGTCTCAGGCCTCAGTGCTTCGTTGGTGGAAAAGATCCCGAACCCAAACATGCAGCGGAGACCCGACCGGCCCTTCGAGGTGCTCGTCACTCCTCGGAGCTCTTTGTTTTCGGCTCGTCCCATTGTTCCTCAGATGGGGAAATGTTTTTGTTAGATGACAAACGGTACGTCTTCACTGTCACTGGATTATTTTTACAGGGCAGATCGAGCGGGAAAGAGCTGGTGGAAAATGTTGAGCTTTACGAAAACATCACTGAGTCATAACAGGAGTTGATCATTCTTGTCTAAATTGTGAAGATTTTTGTTTTTCTGCAGATACCAAAATAATACTGAATATGGCTAGTCAAGTCAATATAAGGACCTCAGTATCCTCATTAATGTCTTAGCTGGTACCATTTACACACTTCAGAGGCGCTGGTATGCAGGTTTTATACCTCTGGACAGAGTCAGGCTGTCCACTTCCCACTTCAGTCTTGTTGCTAAGCTAACAGTCTGCTGGTAATAGGTTAAATATGTACAGTACAGACAAGAAAGTGGTATCAATCTTCTCATCCAACTCTCAGCAAGAAAGCGAAATCACTCTGTGATAAAGAAAGTGTATTTAGAAGTAGCCTATTAATGATTAATTCCCCTCATGAATCATGCCACATGGCTCCTGTCTACAGCTTTCATTAGCATCTGTATCAATATTGGTGATTCTGACCTTGGTGTTTCTAGGTATCAGATCAAAACCAAGCTCACTTTTTTCTCTAACTGATCATCATGAATGCCTTTAGGGTGAGACTGTCCAAAACTGTGGGCAGGCTTATTCCCCTGCTTTCAAACTGTGGCTTTTTAGGCAGGTACACACACCTTTGCCTTTAAATGTGGTTGAAGCTACCTGAAGTTTCCAATAGTGACCACATTAACATTTCCCCAAGACACTTTCTATAGAAACTCTTCTATCTTCTTCTCCTGATCCATAAAAGACTTTACTTGTGCCTTTGATTCTCTCTTTCACAAACATGTTTGCGAGCAAGAAAAAGTGTAAAAACTCACTTTTTGAACATTTCTGAAGATATCAGCTCTCTGGAGGCCCTAACTTTTTAAACAGCAAACATTTTAGACGGCACATTTTCTTGCCACATTTTCAGCAAGGAACACCAGGTTATGTGTTCAAACTGTTTTGGAAGCGAACCCTTTAGATGAATCTTCAAGTTTGCATTTGCTCGATCAATCTGATTTCTACTCCACCGGCCTCCCCGAGGAATTCTTCTTCCATGCAGGAGGACTTCAGTTATGGCTGTTTCAGCTCTCCGTCTTCCTCTCCTCCTCTTTTTCTCTTTGCGCCGTTCTTCCAGAGATGCGTAGTTGTTGGCAGTGCTTATGTAATAACAGATGGAAGATAGAAATTAACACGTCTTGCCTCTCTCGTTATTCTCCTCTCTCCATTTATTTTTAATGCTGCAAGCACGAGCGTCTCTCTCTCCCTCCCTCTCTCTCTCTTTCTGTCTCTCGCCGTGTGTGTGTGTTTGTGTGTGTGACCCCGGCAGGCCAGCAGCACCTGTCAGGAGTGTATCCACCGTGGTTGCGTGCCTAATTAGCACACAAGGAATTTGGTGGCACGAAGCACGCAGCATCGGTGGGAAGAAAAGAGTGTGGGGTGCAATTAGGATTTGTTGGCATGTACAGAACACAGTGAAGAATCAAACGAGGAGGAGGAAGAGGAGGAGGAGGAGGAGGAAGAGGAGGAGAGGTTGGGGTGTGTTGGTGTGGGAGTGGAGAGTTGCATGTGTGGCCTGATGCTACTCCGCTAGTTTTTTTCCTCGCTGTAAAAGATGGCAGAGAAGTGTTTGAATACTGAAAAAACTGTTGCAGATTTGACTTCTGCTTGAATTTGAAATAAAGGATGCTCTTTACTGAAATCTCACAGAACTTGATCTGCACATGACAAGAACAAAAGACAGCCATTGAATGAACCAGAAACAAAAAGTATCTTATAAAATGTGGGTTGTTAATAATTTACAGGGTATTTAGTTTACTGGTAGCTAACTGCAACGGGCAAAAAAAAGCTCTGCTTAAAAATGGCCAGTTTTTTTACACTTTGGTTTTCGATATAGATATCACATGCTAATTAGTTCCTGTCTTTATGCTAAGCTAACCGGCTGCAGCCTGCACAGACGTGAGAGTGGTATCAATCTCCTGATCCGACTCTCAGCAACAACGTGAATAAGCGGATTTCCCAAAGGTCGAACTATTCCCGTAAGTTCAGGCCAACAGAAAGAGTTAGTACATCATCTCCGAAAACGGTAATAAGTCAGAGAGTTTTTACAAGAGTCCATCAAGTCTGCATTTGTAAAGGTTAATACGCTGTTAATAGATGGATTTGGTCCAGATGGCCTGCAGCGTGTCAGTGCAGTAAAGTGGTTGTGACCTCAACCTGGACTCACTGCCATTTACTGAATGTTGCTTTAGTGGCATGTAAGGAAATACTTCTGACAGAGCGCAGATCTGAATCCTAATGTCTTCATTTATGTTGCACAAATGAACTGGCAACAGAGAATTTTCCAGCACCAGTTGTGTTTTTGTTCATTTATGACCCTATCACTTTGCTAGGATATAACACACACACACACACACACACACACACACTTATATTACATGTGGCAACATCATGTCATCCTAAAACACACAGACACAACAGAGGCTGCTGAAGCTTTCCTCATCTGCATTTCAACATCATGCCCTGCACACAGGATCTGTTCACTGCAGTCTGTCGACCTTCCTCTGAAAGCACGCCGCCTCCACGCTCACAGGTTTCGACTTAAACCCCTCCGCTTAAAAAACACAGATCTGACCCTGCATTTCATTTTCTGCTGCCACCCAGTATTTGTAAAAAACAAAAAGTGAAGTTTAAGAGGATTTTTGAAATAAGGAAAGAAGAAGAAATAACAGATAAAGAATTCATAGGTTACATCTTTGAGTGTCGAGATGATGCCGCCACAAAAGGATCCGATGCCATCAACTCCAATGGACTTTGTTCAAGCGTTGATTGGTCATTACAGCGTCAAAGTGTGAACATCTGAGCGCTTGAGGAAGAGCAAAAAGAGGAGGCGGCAGCTGCGGGAAGCGATTGTGTCGACATTTAACTTTGTGTCCACCATATGATTTATTTATCAACACGACGGCCGTTTTCATGGTTAGATTGGGGCGACGGGGGGGCTGCTGGGAAGTTGAAAAGAGTAGAGGGAGCTACAAGGAGCAGACGTGACCTCAGTTTGACGAGAGGGAATCAAAAAGATCACGATAGCTCTTGTGCCCACAACACTGAAAGGGAACAAATGGCTCTTTAATATTTCCATGCGCACCAAAAGAAAGAAAAAAACATAAGAACGGTGATGAATAAAACAAAAAGAAGCAACAAGAAAGGGCTGCAGCAGCAGCGTCTCTGTGAGGCAGAGAGGAAATATGCTGCATGTCAAAAGCAGTCGTCTTTTTATCTAATGGGTGCGGCGGCTGTAATGCATCCATGTGGCCCTCGCTTTAATAATTGAACAGACATTGGGGCGGCACCTGCTGGGAGCCCAAATCGTCGTCGCAGCTTTGAAAAAAGGAAAACGCTGTGACATTACGGCATCAGGCATGGCAACGCAGCACGGCAAAACACAGACAGAGGGGAAGAGGAAAAGGAGAGAAAAAAGGATGCATTCGAGGCGCTGAACATGGCCTGGGGCTACAGAGTAATGAGCACATCTCCATGGAGGCTTCCACGGATTCACTATTTGAAAATTGTTTCTTGTCTTAATAAATCCTAAATGTGTAATTTACTTGTGCAAGAGGAACAACAAAGCAGCTGACGTTGCCCTCTCGCTGTCTCTTCCTCTTTAAAACGATAGAAATCACACCGACCGAGGTGTGTCGACGTTTCCTCAGGTGTAGACGCGGAACCCTCAGATCTCCTCACCCCCCGCCCTCCCAACCATCCCCCTTTTCTCCTGTTCCCCAAATTGCAAAGTCATTGAAATTCTTGGTCTGCTTTTGCAGGAATTATAAAACCGTCTGAATCAATTACAACATCAATCGGGCTGAAATCTGCGGCCGATGAATATGTATAAAAGTACACACACATACGGCTAATTAAACAAGGCCGTCAGAAATCACTTCAGACAGGTCGTGCAAACGCACAGTGAGCATACATTAACCAGCAGGAAGTTCAGGCTAAGAGACAGCTGATACAGGAACTGAATGCTGAATGACTGTATATGTAAATTCTGTCTACTCAAAACAAGTTAAACATTATTTTTTTTACTTGTTCCACACAAAGTGCAAAATGCTGTTTGACTTTTTATTCTAGTGGTGTTAATAAATAAATGAATGGCCTTTAGTTTCCTCAATGTGCCTTGTTTTGAGATCATTTGGAGCTGATGTTGCCAGATCAGCATTACAGAGGTAACAGTATATGTTAGAGGTTCATAAAGGCACCAAAAAATGCACCAAGGACCCCACTAACAGTTAAACCCAGCCGTGGGTATCAGGCAATAGTGGAAGAAGATCCTACACTCCAGGTGGATAGTCCCGTGGTTCCCAACTTAGGGGTCGGACCCCCTCTGAATAGTCCCAGGATAAATCTGAGGGGTCGTGAGATAATTTAGCAACCAGTGAGAAAGCAGCATGAAACGGAAATTTCAAGTTAAGTACAAATGCCTCAAAACTGTTGAAGAACTTGAGTATACTTAGTTACTTTTCAGTGTGGAAAGTGTAGAACCGCATTGTAAATTACAGCCTGAAAACAATATATCAGCCAAAATAAAAACACTATCAACATTTATTATACGGATCATTTGGATTTTAAAAGATAATATACACACAGTGGGACATTTAAAGAAAAAATTAAAAGACAATAGAACAATACGGAAAATAAGCATCAGGCTAATAATGACCCGATCTGACAGATGTGGGGCGTCGAGAATGAAAGGGAACGTCAAGAACAACAATTTGTTGTGTTATCCTGTGCTGTGTGTCAGAGGAAGACAAGCAATCCTGCCTCACAACGCCTCAACAGAACGACACGCATGTCACAATTTGTCTTCTCTTGCCTGTTTGACAATATCTGACGTCTGTCCTACACTCTTCTACCTTCGTACATCTCCCAGACTGCGGATGAAAGAGTTCGGTAGGAACTGAAAGCTTCTTTATCGCCTAATTTGACAAGATGATAATCTGGAAAGACATAAATGTAATGTTTAATTTTAGAATCAAATGGTTTAAAATGTTATTTTAAATATATATATATATATACGTA
>NW_023340206.1:11543066-11551618 GCF_004916995.1 Morone saxatilis
TTTATCCATACTATTGTTTGTAATATGTTTGGCAAGTACTTTCCTCTTCATCCATAGAATTTTTGGTTCTTCAGAAACGTTTGTTTGGATGAACCGATCGAGTCACTGTCTTATCTGTACCTCTTTCAGAAATCCAATACTTACGTTCAGACATCAATATCTCTCAAATATGTGTTTTATTCTTAAGGTATATTCAGATCATGACTTTCGAGCACTTTTTTAAATAATTTCTCAGTTTACTCTTATCCAACACGACAATCCTTTCATCTTCATTCCCCAAGTTTTTTACCTGCAGGAGGTCATACTATTCACTATGGGTACCAAATTATTGATCCCTTTTCCCACTGGGCGGGGTTTGGAAAAAACTCCTCTTAAAATGGTTTCCAAAGATGTCTTAAAAGGCCCATTTATTGCTGTCTAAATTCTATTGCACACAACACACTTTACATTATTTTTGTTCATTTGTTATTTTGTTTCATTATAACTTGTTGTGGATGTTTTGTTGATTATATTATTTTTTATTATCAGTGTATTCTTTATGTCGTTGACTATATTCTCTGTATGTCAATTTTCTGTTGCTATATATGAAATTTTAGTTAAACTGTAATAAAGTGTAAGAATAGTCCTGTCTTTAAGTCATATAACGTTAGATGGTATTATCATTAGTTTGTAGACTCAACGCAGGCACCTGAAGACTTTGTAGTCAGGGAGTCACTTGCTGGTTGGAGGTTCTCGCGGGAGTTTGAAGTATCTCGATAATTCAGAAAAAAAATGACTCCGAAAAACAGAAAAAAAAATGACTCCGTAAAACAGGAAAAGAATTACTCAGAAAATCAGGGGGGAAAATTAGTCAGAAAAACAGGAAGAAAAAAAATTTGTCAGAACAATAGAAAAAATTATTCAAAAAAACCAAACCAAAAAATAAATTACTTAGAAAAAACTGAGTTTTTTTTTCTTCCAAGTGAATGCAACACGCTTCCGTACATTATGTCTAAATCGCTGCGCTTTGTTCATTTCTGTGAAGAAAACTAAATGAAATTGTTATTTTTAAACTAGATTATTTTTTAACATCTAAATTTTGAAGACCTGAACACAAGCGGTATTGACAGAGCCTTCACTCTCTGATAAACAGCCTCATCCTGCATTATAACTATTGTATAGAGCTATTTGCACAATGGCAAGTGTCAGGGAGAAGAAAACATTACATTTGTCACATAAAAAGCCTATTCAATGATGTATAATAAAAATATATTGTATAAAAAAAGTTCCTAAAAATATCAGGAAAAGCCATCTCTGCTCAAAATTCATCCAAATCTTTTGTTTGACACAAACTTCCTGCAGTTATTGTGTTTACTATTCATTGTGCAGTTTATTAGTTCTATCTATATTGAATATTATATGAAATATCCCAAAAACATGTCTCTGAGTCAGGGGTCATCAGCTGACTCAGTGATAAAAAAACAAGTGACCTCGCCTATGGTGGTGCTGAATACAAACAAATACATAAGTGTTACCCAGTGCTTCCCTTTGACGTGTACTTGTCAGATCTTATATTTAATGCATAACAATGACAGTACAGAACAACAGATGAACTGAACACTTAACCCGAATAATGAACGCAATAACTGCAGGAAGTTTGCGTAAAACAAACGATTTGGATGAATTTTGAGCTGATTATTCACATCAGAGACATTTTAGGAACTTTGTATATCATTCTCTCTGTATTATGTATTCTTTTTTTTTTTTTTTACAATTACAGATTTTAGAAATAATAATCCAAACTAGATACACTACTGTATACATATTAAAAAAAGTTAACCCTTAAAACCAAACCCCCATGAAGCATTGGCAACCCCTAGTGGGGGTCAGGACCCCTGCATTGTGTGCTAGATACTCATCTTAAACCCCTTTCAGACATGCACCTCTTTACAATAATCTGACTGCAATTTAACATGTCGGTATCATGTTTGAATAAGCACTTGAACTTAAGTCATGACGGCAATCTTACGTACCTTCTCAGATCAGATCAGACTATAAAAAACGTTTTTCCCTTTGTAGTGACTGACAATAATAATCTGTAATTTTTCATGAATTTCCAATGGTTCTTCATGCCAACTAAGTGGATGAATATGTGATAGCCATGCATCACATGAAGCACACTCTCTAATACGTTAAATGATGAACATGACATGACATGAAAATGTATCAGCGGATTCCCTTTGTAATGGCAGATTAGGTACCACTGATTGTGCAAGGAAGACCAAAATGCTAACTAAGGCTGGGCTAAAGTTGTCTGAGCAACAGCCCTTTTGCCCTCTTTGTCTGAGCTGCCCCTCTAGAGGAAAATAAACAACAATTTGACACATTTGCATCACGTTGCTCAATATTTCTTAACATCGGGGATCTCAAACTGCCAGCCCAGGGTCCATTTCCGGCCCTCCATCCCCCTCGCTCCGGCCCACGACAGGATGCTGGTCAAAAGATTAGTATTCTTTGTATTTTGTAAGGTCAGAAAGGTAAGAAGACATTAGTTGTTTCACTGTTTTTTGTTATGTAGGATGTTTGTGATGGAAATATTTTCAGATTATTGTGCTTTCTTGCAGTACTTAAACGTTAAAGTGGCCCTCCTATACTAGCAGTGACCCCTAAGCCAACTGGAGTTTGAGACCCCTGCCTTGACATGAACCAATATTAGCTAGCTGGCTAACATATTACATAACTTCTGCTGTCTATAATAACTCATTAAATGAAGGACCATTGTGCCATGTTGAAGTTTTTTACATTAAGATTGATAGATGGCATGTTAAGCTATATCAAGAAACTACATCTACAATAATGTGTTAACTTACAGTGTGCAGTAATTTACTAAATTGTTTTATGGTTAATTAAATTACCATATTTTACATAATTGAGGTACATTGTGATGGCTGAAAATCTGGGGCGGGGGGGGGGGGGGGGGTCTGTCTGTCTGTGCATGTCCATGATAGTGATAGTTTTGTCAGATGCTCCGAATCCGCTCACACACTCAGGTACAGATATTAGACTGTAGAACATACACGTCATCTGATTTTGACTCTCAGAATAAAAAGATTTTGAAGTTCATCTAAGAATAGTTGTTGCATCCAGTGAGTCGCCAAAAGACGTTGATGATGAGGCTGCAGATAACTTAATGCCAAAAACTGCGTCTCCACTTTCTGATTCAGACTGATCAGATAAACATGTTGCCTCGTGTACTTGCCTCCAACGCTTGAAAATGTTCACATCGGATAAAAATCTTCTCACTTTAATTCCCTGTCTCCGTTTCACTTGACACAAAGTTACCCGAGCATCTCGACAGTGGAGGAGTTTTATCTTTTTTTTTTTTGGTGTTCTTCTCCTCGGCCAGTTGTCCCCGGGCCACTGCCGTCTCTGCCCTTGTCTCCCATCCTGATACGTGCTGCTCGTACAGCTGAGGAAAGGAAGGGAAAGGGGGAAGAAGAGCCCAGCCAAGAGGCCCCGGGGCCACGGCCCTCTCTGGACCCCCAACCCCGGGTCACTGAGCACCTCGGGTCAGCCACTCAGCCTCCTTGTGAGGGAAATCGCCCGGCTACCGGATTGAGGAGGAGGCTCCCCCCGGTGTCTTGTGTAATCAACATTTAGAGAACAGCTGGAAGGAGAAGGAGGAGGAGGAGGAGGAGGAGGAGGGTGGTGTTTGTTGTGCACATGTGTGTTTTCTCACGTTGGATAGATCTGATCCGTCAAATGTGTGCTTTGGTGTGTACATGTAAACGGCTACTACAGCGTTAACAAGTGTAGATATGAGCTTGTGAACTACATCATTTTGTGAGAGAGTGTTTGTGTGTGTGTGTGTGTGTGTGGTCGGTGTGTATTCCCTGCTGGCCCTCAGTGCTCAGAGCGGGTTCAGTGTCGGGGTCTTTGCCTGCAAATAAAACTCCTCCTCTGGGTGCCAACGTGCTCGTCTTTGGGTAGAAGTGTCAAAGCGAGGAATTTCAGATTTGCGGAAGAAACATACAAGTCGGTATGGTGGTATTTACAGTTTGTAAATAGTATCAAAGAGTGACTGAAAGTTATAGCAGCGATAATTAAATTGATAAAAATATTTGCTTGTAATTTATTAAAAAAGGGCAATAACAGGATTCTTTGAAATGTTTGGCTCCTAACACACTCAAGTCACAGCGTTCAATAAAATAAAAGTAACAAGTGCAGAATCTCGCTTAAAAAATTTACTAGAAACGGCAATTTCTCTAGATTATTTTATCCCATGATCTATACATACACCCCTTAACCCCCTTTAAACACCTCAAATTGAGATAAATATCAATGTAAGGATCATAAGCATCATTTAAGGCCTCACTTTGTGTTACCTTTCAGTGACTCATCCTGTTCACATTCCTCCTCAACATCAATATTCAGCCTAAAGTATAAATAGGTATTATTAGACTTTAGGTAGAGAGGTTCACGTCCATAATGAATGTAGAGCAATAGCATTTAATGACACATGCTGTAGAATCTCAGATTTTTGATTATACCTTTCTTAGATTTATGGCAGCCATTGATTTCCATACATTGGCATACAGAATGAAAATCATTAAGAAGACTCACTACATGCAATACCTGAACCTGGAACTGGCCCATGGAAAACATACCCGAACCAAACAGGCATTGATTTAAGGATAATTAGACCAAATGCAGCCGATCCAAACAGACCCAAACAGCGAGAGAGCACCAACACTATAACAGCAGCATGAGGCTCCACCTTTAACAAGCAGCCATTAACGAGCAATACTCTCCCGCCATGATTACGATGTACCACCTGACCAGAGCTGACAGGAAGTCCACTTGGAACCTGTCAGGTATTAAGACGTATTGACACAAACACCCGACACCTGTGGCAGGAAAACTGGACCCTCCCAGCCCAGATTAGACTGAATATGACTCCCGACACTGCTACAGTCCTTTAATACTGTAATCGGTTTGAATACAGCCACTGACAACAGAGAGCTGACAGTTTCTATTTTGTTTCCGTCCCTGAAATAAAACCAAAGATGGAGCCAGATAACATTTTGCCATATGCATTGTTTGTTTTGGATCTATAAATACTGTAACCGCCTCGGGTACAGTGCTAATGCAAAAGACAGCTCTGTGTCGCACAACATTCAAATCGACCATCTGACTAATTACAGCAGCGTACGATCAAATCCGGCTCCGGAGAACCTGTGAAGACCCTGAACGTGACCTCCAGGTCAGGAAGAGGAAGGAAACAGCCTCTATTGTTGCTGCCAGAAATAATAATTTCAATAATTTTCTATAATTTCCAGCATCTAAACAGAGCAAACCAAGTCAGGAAACAAAGCAGAGGCCCGCCAAGCGCCGCCTCCACCTCCCACAGAAAACACACTCATGGAATCCTATGAGAGCCTCCCCACGGAAAGCGGCTGCCATCTAAAAACAGCCTCTGCAGCTGGCGGCCGCAGCGAGAGGCGTGCTTTCAGTGCTCGCGCCCGCAGTCGCAGTTTACTCCCGCTAAATGTATGGAATCAGGCTCTCGCTAAAAACTACAATTACAGGTGATATACAGATTGAAATCATAGGGGCCGCTTTTTTTGTTGAGGAAAATTGTCCTAATGAGCGGTTTGGCGATTCGTGGGGTGAAAGGGAGGGAGGTTGGTGCTGGTGCTGGAGGAGACTGTGAAAGTCTTTTCTCTTCAAGTGTATGTGCGTGTGTATATGTGTGTGTCGGGGAGGTGTTGGGGGGGCATAAACAGCTGCACCTGCTGCTGCGGCGCACACTGCCACAGTTAATGATATCGGATGATATCATTAGGCAAAGTGCTCATAAACAGATGTTGGAGGCGCTGCCTAAACAGTGTCAGCTGAGCCGGTTTGCATTTCTGTGAACATATTATTTATATAGGGCATTTAAGTTTGTTATGTTAATAACCCCTCTGTTAGCATGCAGGATGTGGCACAGGAAGAATTAAACTGCACTGCAGCAGAGAGTTAAACTGCACCTCAGAGCCTCAGTGAAAGCTCTGAGGATGATCAGAGGTGTGAAGAGCTGACATGAGTTTAGATGAGACTGAAGGCAGCCTGCAGGAGACCAACGCAGCTGAGTCTAATCCGAGATCCACCTGAACATGTTCTTATGGTCGAAACTAATTTCAATTAACCTTGATTCAACATGGAAATCATCTTATATTTACACAGCTTTTAGGCCAGATGCAAGTGAATACCCTGCTGGTTGTTCCAGAGTACTGCAGGTTTGGAAGTTTGCATTAAAGTAAGGTGAGCTGCTCATTTTATGAATGACTTAACAAGCAGAAGTGGAAGGAATTTTGTTTTTAAATGCAATGTTACATTAACTTAATTATGGCTAGCTTTACGGTATTCCTTTAATAATAGTTATAGTGTACAGTAATACAGAACTGTACAGCTAAATGTTCCTCATCTGTCCCCTTTATAAAGCTGGATTAGGAAGTGCTGGTGCAGGAGCTCGAAACCCTTCAAACAAACAATACCTGTACATTAAACAACTAAGGAGGAGGAGAAAAGTTGTAGAGCAAAGAGTCGAGTAAACATCCAAAACAAGCCCTCTTACCGTAACAGCATCTGAGTGTCATCTGAACCTCGGGGAGCCGCACAGCGACAGGGAGCATGGATATATGTTGCGAGTGGACTCGGTGCACCTGCAGCTGCTGCAGTGATCAATCTGATCTCTGGCTCTGTGGTAACATTAAAAAGAAATCAGACTGTTAAAAAACATAAACATAAATACACCAAAGTACTGTATTTTAGTACAAACAGCGCCATGGTAGCAGGGCTGGATCTAGAGGAATATTCATGGGGTGGACAGAGGGTGGTGTGGAGACTTCAAGGGGTGAACAATCAAATTGAGATCAAAAACATTACATTACTGTGGCATTTTAGTAAAGCAGTGAATATAAATATCTGAAGGAGGCATTGGAAATCACTAAATTGTTTTATTTACAAATTTGCAGATCTTTTTTAAAGCATGTGTCTTTTTCCATTCATTCAGTCTATAATGCGTCTCCAACATGTTGAATTACATTAAATGAATGTGATGTAAATGTGACAGCATCTGACCCCCCCATTCCCCCCCTCTAGATCCGCTCCTGCATGGAAGAAACTCTGGTATTGCTTGTTTTTTGAACCAATAACCGTGGAAATTAACCTTCTACCTCTGGAATCCCTCTGGGGACCTTACACTCAGTCGTCTGGGGAATTTAACCTGCATCTCTGATACTTGCTGGCCATCTTAGTGCCTTGCTTTATGCTCAGAGCTATACTAAATGATGGGAACTTTATCCTTGTGTTTATTATTAGTCAGCAGCTAACTCCATTTCACTGCAGAGTTAATCTTGTACACAGCAATTACTTAAAGTACATAAATGACTTATTCTTGTAATGACTACCTGAAATAAAAAGTAAAAAAGATTGTTGTAGATGTAAATTACAATTCACCTGATGTGGCATCAGCTTAAACTTCATCCAACTCATCAGTTCACTTAAAACTGTGTATATTTATGAGTGAGTGTACATCACACAGATACTGGTACAGTGTGTATCTGACATACAGAGGTAAAAAGACCACCTTGTTTTTATGAACATGAGTTGTTACTTTAAAGGTTTGCAAACAGCAGGGGAACCATAAACACCTCATTAAACTTCTCCTTCCTCTGTTCGAGGCATTTTTTAGACAAAATTTGTTATATATTTACGCTTGTTATTTTCTTTATGCTTTATTGGTTTTAGCTCTTCTCAGCCTGCCTCACAGCCTCCACCACCTACTGACAGACACCAGTGTGTGTGTGAGTGAGAGTGAGAGAGTGAGTGAGTGAGTGAGTGTGTGTGTGTGTGTGTGCGTGTGCAGGTGAGCTCACAGGTGCTGCTGGTTTCCTCACTCCACCTTTGAAGCACATCTCTGGGTTTGTTTTGGGCTTAGGGAGCTGTTTGAACAGAAATGGTGAATGGAAGTGTGTTACATACCTTCACTGTGTTTGTGGTTCAGCCAAAACTGCCTAAAGCACCCACGGGAGTTCACTGAAATAAATCCACCAAAACAGTAGCTGTGAAAAATGTCCACTTGAATCACACTTCCACCTTCTTCTTCTCTTCATTTTGAACTGGAAGTGGTAACCAACATTTGGGGTGCACTACCGCCACCTTCTGCTCCGGAGTGTGGACTGCAGACTAATTAATCCTGGCAAATCACACCAGCTCCTTTTGCCAACAATTTCAGTCTTCCTCAATTCTTCAACTTCCTAAACGGCTTCATGCTAAAAGCCATAATCATTTGTCTTTACTGTAAGGCTTTTAATGTGAAGGATCTACAGGAAGTGTTTGAAAACATAGTTGAACCTTCTTGAGGAAAATTACCAGTGGTTTAGACAGTAAACTGGGGAAATTAGGCATTATCACTGTAATTAAATGTCCAGTGTGTAACATTTAGGGGGATCTATTGGCAAAAAATGGAATAAAATATTCATATTTCATTAGTGTATATCACCTGAAAATAAGAGTCGTTATGTTTT
>NW_023340206.1:11551768-11559900 GCF_004916995.1 Morone saxatilis
AGGGTGAAGCGAGGGAGTTGCAAAATGCAACCACACCACTAGATGTCTAAATCCTACACACCGGTCCTTTAAATGGAACAAATTGCACTCTTTCTGTTACTGGCACAGTTTCCCAGGACGGATGTAACTTTACATGACAGCGGTCCAGTTTGGTACGGCAATAAAATGAAAATATATGATAACAAATTCAAGCAGGAAGTAGCAGGAAAAAAAAAAAAACAGGCTCAGCCCACCTTGGAGGAGGAGAGCATCAAGCCTCACTTTTAAACAGCACTCATACACGTGTTAACAGATTTATGTAAAAGGTTAACGTCCTTGTGTTATTCTGCTCAGGCGCTGCCATTTTACCCCCCCTCCTCTTCCCCTCCTCCCTGGCTGAAAAAAAAGGGGGAACAGGCGCCCATTTCCCTGCCACCATTATGCTCATTTGTCCTGTCAAGAGAATGACAGGCCGGTTGACTCTTCCCCAGATACGACCATTAGGTAACGCTCTGTCATCTGACAGCGAGGCATTCTGCCGATCCCTAAAAACCCCCTAATTATTTCCTTCGCCAGAGACAGGCGGTGGCGGGTAGGTAATTTTTAACCTTTCACGTGCACCTGGGGAACCCTCCTCCGGGGAGCCAAGGTGCCTGTGTGGCATTCAGTCATCAAAACATGACCTTTTATGGCCGTTCGGAGAGCAGTTGGCACCGGGTGCCACGCGCCGGCTAATGCTAATGTTGATGACTAATTTATGCATCAGCCGACCGCATCTGCAGCAAGTTTAGGGTAGCAACAATGTGTGATAGAGCGGTGAGAGGGGAGAGGAAGAGAAAGAGAGGAGGGGGGCATCACCGCAGAGCAAGCAGAGGTGAAAGGCATTTTGGGGGAAGGGGTGGGGCTTTTGAGACACCCGGTAGCCTGGCACGACAGGGAATTGAGGGGGCTAATTATGTTGCAGAGAATACATTCGGCGTGACCAGCGAGCCTTTTTAGAATTTGTCGAGCGCAATCTGACTAACGTGGCTGACCTTTACTTTTTTTTAGCCCAAACTGCGGGAGACCATAGAGCATGCAAGATGTGTGCATATTCTATGACCTAATTGCCTTTTTTCTAAATGCTGTGCAGCACCTTTTCTCCCCAAGAACGTGGGATGCCACAAATCGCAGTATCACATGTGCATTTTGAAGCTTACAGTAGACACAACAGCACATTTACAGTATGTTTACACTCACAGACGTTACTACTCCCCACTGGTGGAGGCGCTTTTAGCCAGCTTGGCTTGTTAAATGAGGATGATGAGCATTATCTTCATGAAAAGGCATTTGAACACTTTTACTACTCGCTTTATAGATCACTTATAAGCCTTTCATAAGAATAACTTTGGGCACGCCAAATCATGAAAAATCTCATTTGCTTGTGTTTGTCCTTCAGCATGGCACTTGCTTCCACTTTTTAGCTCTTTCATAAAGATTATTATAAAATAATTTATTATTATTGTTACCAAATATTAAAGATAATGGGGATTGCTTGCAAACTGGCAACCCAAAACATGTCCTTATTAATAAAGTAGTTTGACATTTTGAAAAAAAAAAAATGCGATGAGATGAGGAGATTGATACCCCTCACATGTCTGTACGGCAAATATGAAACTCCAGCCAGCAGACAATTAGCTTAGCATAAAGACTGGAAACAAAGGGAAACAGCTAGCCTGGCTCCCAAGCAAAGGTAACAAAACCCACCTACAAGCACCTTTAAAGATCACTAATTGACCCTTTATGACGTATTTGTTTATTCCATACAAGTGGTGTCCCTCTGCAATAAAAAACAGAAATAAAATGCTTAACAATTTCAGGCATTAATTACTACCCATTAACCCTAATAGCTGCCTTATTTATTAAAAACAGACTGTGAGTTGTGCATTTAATTCTAATTAAAATAAAAAATCTGTCTCTGGATTAAAAGAAACAATACAGTATGCAAAAACAAACATCATTGCCCCTCATGATCCCGTTTTTCCTTTTTTTCTTGTCCATAGCTGAAAATGTAGATGGGTGAGAAGGAGCGAACGCCTCCTGTGCTGTCAGCCTGTCTGAGAGCGATGGCGAAGGGGGTGACAGAGACATTTATGTGGGAGCATAAAATAAAAAAGGCCCGGCCTCAGGCTTTACGGTTAGCTGACAAAAACGCTGTATGTTTATAATCTTGACCAAATTCCAGTCCATAAATTGTCATTATCGTGAAGTGTTTCATCGAGCAGACAAATCGAGGTGTTGGGGTGAAGATGAGATGAATTTCATGCAGCAGGAGGAAGAAAGAATCAAGCTAATCAGATCAAAAGTAAGTGATGGTGCTATTCTGCTTGAAAAACATAATAATTTGTATGAATCAGGCCGTATGTGCATTTGCAAACATGTCAGGCCTCGTCTGCTCTCTGCTTTTGTATATTCATTCTCAGCCAGAAAAAGAGAGGAAGATGCTGATGAACTCTTTGTTTAGACAAATCAGGAAATTACACTGTCTTATTTTGCCTGGAAAGCAGGATTTTTTTTTTATTTTTCTCCCCCCTTCTGTTGCAGTTGTGTTTCTCAAGTTCTGCAGAAAGGTCATGGCAAAGTGTTTCCCTCGGAGCTACGTAGCGCAATAAAACACAAGTAAACACAAAGCAAGACGGATTCAAGCCGCCGTACGTTCGTGCAGCCATTAGTGATTTATACTCACTTTCTAATCCCTTGCTCAGGCCGCCCTGCTGCCATTAAGCTTCGAAATTACATATTCTATCAAGAGCAGCCGCTCTCACCTGAGTATTGGATTACTGAAATAAAATATGAATAATTAATACTGAGAAATAGGTTCCTGGCACCAGGAATGGCTGCAATTTAATAATGAGCATTATGTTTCTTGTGTTTTCTCTCCTTTTCTTTCTCTCCTCCTCCTCCTCCTCCTTCGGTGTCGTTTGATCTTCTCGGGTATCTCTACCAGGGGAGTCAGCGCATCCTCTTCTTCTTCGTTGGTTCTTCCTTGGCTGGGTTGACTCCCCTGGCCACTGGGGCGAGAGACCTTCCTCTCGCCTGTGTTCGTCATCCTTCCTCCTCCTCTTCTTCTTCATCTTGTTTTTTTCTTTAATAAGCTGCCGTTAAATAAATTAGAAAATACCCACCCAGGGGTGATCAGACGGCCACAAACCCTTGTCATCTGTCTCCCGGCGCTGCCAGGCAAACGAGAGCAAGGGAGGGAAGGAGAGGAAGAGACGAGGACAGCCAGGATTTCTTCTTCTTCATCTTCTTTCTCTTCCCTGGCTTGGTATTCTGTCAGAGGTGAGAGGGAGGAAGAGCTAGAAGAACAGGCTCGTTTTCGCCCTGCCAGACAACCAAAGGCGATCCGCCATTTGCTGAAAAAAAAAAGCTTCCATACATCCATATTTATTTAATGCTGCGAGAGAATACATAAGGAGGAGAGGAAGGAAGGGAAGGAGACAGAGAAAAAAACTTTGCTACATATGGAGTGCTTCTTACAACTAATCAGCAGACTGTTGGTGATTGGGGCCGCGGGCGCCAGGTTGGCTCCAACCAGAGTTAGCACAGTGCCCAGGTCTTTGCTGCAGGCTGCACAGGTTGGCCTCAACTCTGCTGGGGAGCAGATGGCGAGCCAAAGCTTGTAGTCACACTTACCTTCCCCACTAAATCCCTAATCCCTCCGTGGACGCTCCTCCAAGGCAGGTTTTTGGAGGCAGAAATAGGGGTTACAATCTGGACCGGCGCAGCGCCTGCCAAAACACTCACAACACAGAAATGCAAATTAACTTATTTGTGTTGTCCGCCGGCCAAGGCGCCGCTTCTTTTGCGAGTAATTAAGATACCTTGAAAAATATTTGTAAAAGATCAATAATTTGAAATGGACAAATAACAATGCAGAGAAAGAGAGAGTGGAAGAATAAGCGAGGGGTGTGGACACAGTGTTTTTTTAATTTTTGTTTTCAACACCCAGCCCTCCTCTCCATCTGCACGCACCCATCAGCTCTATCACTCTCTCCTTCACCTCCAGATATGAGAAACTAGTCCCTCAGGTGTTGCTGACGTCGACCTTCTGAGGCGTTTGATTACCTCTAATAACTCGGCCATTACAGCCACTGAACCAGACTGGAAACAACCAACTGGACGTCGAACACATACAGAATTTCTGAAGGATGTCCCTTTAAAACCGGCAGCTTGAGGCCGTGCAAAAAAAAAAAAACAGAAAAGGAAGAAGAAGAAAAAAAACACAAGCGCCCCCTGAATCAGTAACTGTTAGAGGAGGCGTAGGAGCCTCGATGACACCTTTCAGCTGTGCTTGTTGGCTGGTGCTTAAGCTAAGCGCTAACACACACACACCACACACACACACACACTGTTATTAGCCTGGTGTCAGCAGCACTAAATGGGCTGCAGATGTTAATGCACTGTTTTAGATACAGTGGCAGGAAAAAGAGGCAGAGACGGACCCATTCAGACACAGAATAACTAAATACAGAGAGAGAAACACATTCATTAGTGAAGAACACACGGTGGATAATAATTCAGAGGTGATGCTTTATAAACAGTGCTGTTTAAACACAGTGGGTATGTTTAAAATCTTAAAAACAGACAATGTGTAGGTTTGCCTTATTTTAGCCTCATCTTGTCCCACAGTTTATGAGCTAAGATCTGTGTGTTTAAAACAGTCAGAGTCAGAGGAGGTTTTCTGTGGTTTCAGACAGGCTGGATACAAGAGCTTTGAATCTGAAAGGTTCATTTCACTGTTGACCTTTATTTATATTGTCTCACAGGTCTAGTATGCATGAATTTATCTGGAAATTGAGTGATTTTATTCATGTCTATTGTATATTTAGTACAGTGTACTCATTTTGACCACTGGTATTTTGCATAAACCATTTGACAAGGTCTTTAAAATATCACAGGCTTAAAGGTTGGAACCAGTGAATTCTTGAAAATAGCTACTAATTACACTGGCTGTTAGCGTTAATAATTTTTAAAGAGATACTATGGGTTGTTGCCAGTACATGTATTAAAGGGATGGAAAATATCAAAAATATCCTGCAATACTGAATGTTTGTAACTTTTCCAATGCTTTTAGGGCTATTTATTGCCTTTTTATTTTGACAGAACAGCCAAAGAGTGACAGGAAAGTGGGGAGAGAGAGAGAGCGGGCGGATGATATGCAGCAAAGGGCCGCAGGTTGGAATCTAACCAAGTGACCTACTGCGGTGCCCCGGGTCTAAAATAAAAGTTATTTCCTCTGGTTTTTTTTACACAGTGCAATGTGACAGGAGCAATTTAAATGACCTGCTAGGGTAAAAAGGGTCAAATTTATGGTATTTAAATACCTTATTAATAAAATAAAATAAATTTAAGTCCCTGTCTAGGTGGTGTTTTTTTCTTGCTGTTTACTTTCCTGCTAGTTAAATTTACAGGCTAGCATGCTAGCAATGAAAATAAACAAATAAATAAATAAAATAAAATCTGGGCACACTTGATTGACAGCCTGTGCCAACTGTTGCTACTCCCTTGAAATTAGTATTTTAATATATATAATATATATTTTTCCCCCTCACATGTTACTGCAGAGTTACTGCAGATGTATTTATCATGTTGCTAATTTATAGCACAAAGTTAATGAAAAAAAAAACAACAACCAACAACTGCACTTTAAAGTCCCAGTTGGTACATTTTAGATAAAATAAATTAAAAGTACACATATACACATTTTTGTTAAATTATCATGAGTGTCAAAAACTGAATCTGAAGCCTGTTGAGGCGAGTTCATTTAGTTAGAAATGATCCCTGCTCAGATCAAGAACATGGATTGGTGTAAAAAGAGTATCAATAACAAGAATAACTTAGATTTAGTTGTTGTTTGTGTTAATATGTAATAACACAGTTCTGTATTTTTTTTATTTTTCATTGATAAGCGACCCCTTTATTAACACTTGGATTTGGGATTGTATCTTTAAATTCCTCAGTCATAACCTATTTTGGTAAAAGTATAATTACTGACTCAGTGCACGAGTGAGAAAAAGCTCCTTCTTTTCTGATATTAAACTGTGCTGATGTCATGTCCCCCTCCAGCAGCACTCAGCATTGTACAGTAAGTCTGACAGGGTCTGAAAGGCCTCTGGGACCAGCCAGGCGGATCAAACGACCTCCCCAGTATCCGACCAGATGTCCTTACTGGGACGGGTTCAGATGGTCCCAGCGAGCAGCGAGGGAAAGGTCAGAGTCACACAGTGGGTTAAACTGGACCCATCATGAAACTGGCTCCGGCTGCAGGTTTGTGCAGTAACGCCCTGCTCATCGGCAGGGATTATTTCAATTAAGGCTCACGCTGGCTGAATGCGGGATTACAACGGGGTTTAGAGTGGCAGGACACGTCTGAACACAGCACATGGTCAGCCAGTCCGCTCCCAGGGATTATATGGCTGAAATGTGACAGACAGGATGTAATTAGTATTAATATAGGCACAATGAGAAGTCACTTTCTATAAAAAGATTTTTTTAAATATTTTTGTTGCACTGAAAAGTAGGTGTGAGACTTTTACTATTTTCAGTTAACCAGTTTTTGTATCTTATTATTTCATTTTTATTTGCTCATTAGCAGCCCAAATTTGCCCGACTTGCTGTTGATTTGAATTTTGTATCTATGTCAATACTGTTCTGCATTTAGCTGCATTTTTATATATTAGATTTTGTGCAGGTGTGCCGTTGTATTAGGATTACAGTTATGGGTATGGTATTATGGTTATTTTTTGTGAAAAATGTTATATTATTTTTATATTAGTTGCATTCTGATCTGTCTTTGTTTCAAGATATCGCTTCATTGTTCTTGCAAAGTCCTAAAACTACGCTGATAATCTCTTTTTTTGGAAACAAATCGAACCCATAACCATCTAAGTTGTCTTCAAAATTTTAAATTGATCCTTTAAAATCCAGTTTGCGTTTTATTCCAAGAATATGCTTTTTTTTTAGCCTTCCTTGACCTCCCACACACAACACAACACATTCTTGCATTATTTGTAACTCTGTATACAATCTGACCTGTCTATAGGGTTAGTAAATATAAAGTTTAGCTTTGTTTTCCTTCTTCTAGCTGTATGTGTCTGTGATTTTCATATACATTTGGCTCTGTGAGTGATTACACTAATCCATTATAATAATGGATTACATATGGAAAAAAAAACTTGCTGTTTTAATACATATGAAGTTGATAAAGATGTCCTGTATCTCTGTGGAGGATACAAAAGAGAAAAATACCCTTGCAGGAATCAATAAAACATTACACAACTCTTATCAATTGTGTATTACATCTTAAAATCACTAAAACGAGGAAAAGAGGAGCTCCTCCCAGAGGGATAATTACCTCCACAGCTCTTCTTCTTTGCTATTCATAGACACACTGCTGCTATTATTGGCAGAGATGAAAAAGGAAGGTAAAAGGTGGTATCACATACTGAGTGAAGAACATCATGAGGATCATGAAAGGTAAAAGCAGCCAATGAGACACTATTAGCCTCTGCCCCCCTGTGCTGTATGCATGGCATGATTCGGACATGAATAGCATTACTGCCCGACCGCCTTTAGCATGCACGACAGCGACCGGCGACTCCGTCTGGCATTTCACCTGCGGACGGTCTGGATTGATTGAAATGCGTCGGAGGAGCCGGTGGAGACACGGTGAAGACTCACCTAATTGGCCCCAGAGTCGGCCCTAATTCCTGATTCTCAGGGAGGTCCACATTTCAAAGCGGTGCCCAGATCAATTAATGGACCGGTAATGTGTCTCATTTTCATACAAGGCGAGAGTCTTAGGTTGGGAAAATCAGATATCGGCCACCTTCGACTCAGCAAGGCGAGAATCTCTCGGAGTTATGTGAAGTGAAGTGGAATTCGATATGATGCTCAGCTGTTCAGAGCAGGATTGCACAATGAATAATTTTTTATCTCGCTCTTATTTCTCCTTTTGACCCGTAACATGTTTTAACACTAATCTTTCATCTATAGGCATTTATAAAGTGGCTCTAAGTTGCTTTGGTTGAAAACTTGCAAGAGAAAAACTGGCATGGTTTCAGGCAACCAACCAACAATCAATCAACAAGTAGTGTGTGTGTGTGTGTGTG
>NW_023340206.1:11559960-11562362 GCF_004916995.1 Morone saxatilis
CTCTGTATCATAGACCTCCATTGTGTTTCAAAAACTATTAAAAACACATTGAGCCACACTGTTGCAGTGAGTGATATGTTATTTCAATATAACACACACACACACAGTAATTTATTTTAACTTAACTCCACAAACGTCCTGCTGCTATAAATACTCACTAGAGCACCAAATGCGTATTAATCTAGCTACTGAAAATAGTCCATCAAATGCACCATTTCTTCCAGTTTAACTAACATTTGCTAAAAAAAAAAACTACAGTGCCCAGCTATAGCAGAAAAAAGTGGTTTGAAGGTTCAGTTACTCTCTCTAGTATAAAAACCCATGTATATGAGTATTTAGTAGTCTTGTTGATCGATTCAGGCCAAAATCTGAGTATCTAATCAAACTATTTTAAATTATACATATTGTGCTATAAATATGCATAGTGACCGCCCCCTACTGGTTTAACCCGACTATTGCAATTGAATTCTACTATTGGCTGATCTGGAGGGGTATAAAAACCACTCCTCTCACTTCCCCACAGACACCGGAGCGTTAGCCTCTTTGCTAGCTTAGCTTTCGTTGCAACACAGGTACCACACAGAAACTTTTACAAACAGCCTTGAATGTGCTTCTAGTGACTCTCAAAGCTCCAGTGGACTTGGAGAGTCTGACAGCAGCTCACACCCTTGTCCCCTATATTATTCTCCCTTTTGCATTTTTGAAAATTAAAACTATGTATCAGATTTTCTTAATTAACTGGAGATTTTATGTTTTCCAGTGCTCCCCCATGATGCAGCCCGAAAGTGTTGATTTGTAATAAAATCTCTGTATCTAAAAATCAAGTTTAACAGACACGCTAGCAGTGTTTCTCTGCTCTCCGACTGAGACTTTGACAGCCGTAACCGCACAGCACTTTAAGGTAGAGCAAGGTACACACCCCTGCTGTTTTGTCAACGGCAGACTGTTTGAAATATGAATGAGCAGCCAGTCTATACATCATGTTAGCTGACATGTTGTATTAAAATTTATGAACGACTTCATCAAAAAGCACTTTCTGCCAGACAAATTTGCCCTGACATCAGAGTTACATGCCTGGTTGGAGCCTCAGATAAATGTGTGTATGTGTGTGTGTCAATGGCTAAGTGTGAAATATATGTAGTGCGAGCTAGTATACCAGCAGTGTGTAACTTCTGTACACTATGTATGTGTGACTGTGTGTTTGCTGTGCTTGAATTCAGGGAATCTGTAAGCCCACACAACCAAATTAAAGATCACCACACAAGAAAGGAAATAAATGACAAAATAAAGCAAAGAAGATGTTATTAATTAACAAAAATCAAGTTTGAGTGTGTTTAAATCAGATTTGATGAGGCTGTGCTACAAAAACATATATAATAAGTATTTGGAAGATCTGAATATTTTTAAGGCCTTAAATTCACATAATTCAATTTATTTGTCTGTGGTTATGAGACTGCGCTATGTTTAAACTCAGTAGCATATTCTAGGAGATAAAACAAGAAAGATGTGAAGAGCGGTTTTTACATTTCACTCCAAAAATGCTGCTAAAAATATATCTTTCACTGAAGAGAATCGGTGGATTAAGACAAAAAATTTACTCACTCACTAAATTCACTGATAAACGCGAACAAAACTCAACAGGAAATCACTTAGCAACTAGTTAATGGTTCAAACTGATAGTAAAATGTGTGTGACTGTGTGTGACTGTGTGTGTCCCACCCCCAACACCTCTTCAGTCTTTGGGTTATGAAATAATACCTGTCATCTGTCGACTGCTGAACCCTGAAAAGGGGGCAGGTTTTCCAGGTCAGCCTGCCATCTGTCAGCGCAGCCCTCTCCTGTTCCCGCACATTAGCACCTGATTGGCTGGAACTGGCCTGGGGTGGGCGGTGCTACCCGCAGCCCCCCGCCGGCACCCAGCGGAGGCAGTCACATGCAGACCCGATAACAGTCGCAGACGAGTAAAAGAGACAACATGCACACGTGCTCACGCTGTGTGTATGGACGTACTGTACACACACCAGCATGGACACACAAATACACACACAAATGAATGAAAACAACAATAATGCAAACTTTTTCAACTAAATTTGCACGTAGAAAGCTGAGAAAACTAATTATTGCAAATTTCTTAAAAGTATTTTAGTAAATTAACCAATATTTGAACCACATTATATAACCACATACTGTACACACAAGTGCAAACAGAAGCACAATCATACAGACACACTAGGGGTGTGTATCTCTCCCTCTCAGACAATTTGGTATCTGCCGTATCTATATACATGAATCTGTAACGATATAATACAGTACAACGTGAGTCAAAATACATTTCATGATTCAATTCAGCTGCAATTAGGATTAGGAAAGTCTGACTTAAATAAATACATAATTTAGTCAAT
>NW_023340206.1:11562462-11572554 GCF_004916995.1 Morone saxatilis
CACACACACACACACACTGGCAGACAGACAGACATTCCCTCACACAGACTTACACTTGATATGATTATACAGTAGTCAGATGTACATAGGAATAATGCTCACATCAGTTAATATTAAGAAACTGTGAGTGTCCTTCAAGATATGGATACAGGAAGTGTTGTCTTTACTACAATTTGGGAAAAATGACACTCCATACATGTCATACATGGAAAGACTATAACAAATTCCTGACCATGGAAACAGTAGATAACAAAACGTTCTCAATATAAGGTCCATGTACTAGCTGGTTCTACTACATGGACCTTATGAGAGTGTCATACCTAGACTGTTACAAGAATATAATAAGAAATATTTTCACATAGCACATTGGGTGTTTGTGGGACGGGTGGGTTGGGGAGGGTTTGGTGGGTCAGAGTTCAGGGCTACAACCGAGGCTCGCCAAGGTTTTTCTTTAATCTGGGACGACAGTTTCCCCCAGCTCTCCACCAAAACACTCTCCCAGCCAGGGACAGGCTGTTTGTGTGTGTGTGGTGGGTGGGTAGGTCAGTGTGTGGGTGGCTGTGTGTTTGATTCATGCCACATTATAATGTGGCTTTCCCCTCATTATGTTTTTCCAGTTTTTTCTCCTTTAACCCTCCCCTGAACTTTTGTTCGTTCTGAGTTACAGCAGTATTTCTGTAAGCAAGCAGCCAACCTTTGTTACCAACGGTCAGTGTCTTTGAGTTGGACTTAAACAAGGAAGTACAAACAGGACAACCAGACAGCAATCTAAAAAGTCTGAATAATCTTAAAGGTTTAATCTGTTGGGGGTATTTGAAGGCCAATACTGCTAATGTAACTAAAGGTACCAATGACTGATCTCTTAAGAAAGTCCAAAAAGAGTGCTTATTTAGTTCTTGTAGTTTGGTTCATGAACTTCGGTTGAATTAAGTAATATGGAACTTTGGTTACATAATGATAAGTGATAAGTTCCATTCACCACTCCATTCAACCTACCTTTAACACTCATTCAAAAACTTGGAAGAGAACTAATCTTTCGGAAATTTTGGTAATCCGACCCATTCCAAATTTTCAAATTTCAGACCAGGATCCCTAGCCCTATAACAAGTCAGAGCCTTCCCCTCATCTGTTCCTTCACACATCTTAATGTACCAAACCAGGAGGATCATGTTGGCAAAGTACTGCCCCACATGTTGTAAAATCAATATCTGCTCCAACCAGAGATTTGTAGTTATGCTGTATCAGATCCACCCTCTACCAACCCAAAATGAACAACAGAGATATGTTATCCACCCTAAAAGCAACGTATTGCTTTGATTTGATGTGACGCATTGCTTTGACATGCGAGTCTTGCTGGTGGAGGTTTATTGCTGTATCAAATACCCAAATATTTTGCCCCAGTGTCCAGAGAAGCAGGGTGTGGTCCCATCTCTGGAGGGAAGGCCTGGCTCAGGGAGGATTATGGGATTGTGTGTGAGGAAGAGGAGGAAGAGGGGGTGAGTGGTGGGTGTGGGGATGCGGGGGGCTTGTTGATTTTAAGATGATGCAATTTTAAAGCCAGCATTCATTACATGCATAATCCAACTGTGTGGTATATGGCTGGAAACAGGCACATTGTTTATGTGAAGTGTGTGTGTGTGTTTGTGTGTCGGATCAATCAGGACAGGGCAACAGCTGTCCTATGAAGATTAGCTGTGTGTGTCTATAGTGTGCATGTCCTGTCGTTCTGAGTTTAGTCTGCCCCTCATATACAGATAGACACAGCAACAGGCTGACTGTAATCTTACCCTTCCAGATTTCAGTCATAATTACTCACATGCACTCACTCAAATGTTTACCATAAACCTTCAGTCTTACAGTCTAGCTATGCAGTGTGACTCCTAACCTGTCATTAAAGCAAAACTATAGCTCCAAACATAGAAACAGTCTCCAATAAAAACAAGTGTTTCTATAGCAGAAGAGTGAGGTGGAGAGCTCTTAAATACATATTTTAGTCATTTTAGACGGCTTTGAAGATGTTGTTGACTCTTTTCGGGGGTTTTTTGTCTGCGGCTATATTCATGGGATACGTTTTTCACAAAAGACTCAGAGTTTGTGGGTCGAGTCTTCCTGCTCTCTGTTTTGTCTTCTTCCATCGAGGAACCCTCGCATAATGTGTGCTCAGTAATACCTGCCACAGTGCATTCTTGTGTAAATATATGTTCTTGTGTTGGACAGATAGGAGGCAATGTGAAATGTGTTTTCATATGTTGCATGTGTTTCCTGCTGTCCTATAATGCTCTCCTACGTTTTTGGCTTGTGACCTCTTAAAAGGAACAAAGTCTTGTTGGTACTCATCACAGATTGCATATGTCTACCAGCAGTTAGCAAAGAACAACCTTTACTTCTCACTTTCCCCCCTCAGACTGATGCACTGATTTCTTCAGTGATCTTTAGAGGCGTAAAAAAAGTAAATTGTTCAATAATTCAAAAGAAAGCAAAGATTACAGTATGAAAATATAAGCATTTTGTGTTGCAGAAATAGATTTCTGTCTGTGTTGCTATTGTGTTTGTCACCTCACAACCACTGCCATTTATTTTACAACCCTCTCCCTTGGAGATGACCCCTGGGTTAGCAGTTGCTGTAAAAATGCATGTTTTCAGCAAAGGGTGCATTATGCTGTGATAGGGTTGGGCGTATGATGACATATACTGTGAGGTTACAGGTTTCAACTGTCAGGGATTTTTCTATACTCCGTTCAGCCTGAGGTAGTCTTCCCTTTAATATCTCCTTGCTTATACTTTGATTTGTCAGGTATTTCATTTACTGAATAAGCAAAAAACAAACTTATTTATAAAATATCTTACAGTTATCTTACAAAAAGGAAATATGCATTGTTTTATACAGTTTATACCTGCCTCAGAAATAAAAATGATTCTATAATTGGATAAAGAAAAAAAAAAAAAAAAAAGAGGCAAATATTTTTTTAGACTTTTGTCTGAGAAATAAAGGAATCTTTTTCAATTATAATTCAGTTTTTCTTCCATCTAATTTTGTAAGCAAGTAAACGTTGCAGCGGTGTGAACTGGTTGTCTCTGACTGGCTGTAGGCATTGGCTGGTTTTCCAGCATAAGGCAACAGCTCATTGTGAAGTCAGCTGGTTAAGTCATTTCTAAACAGCTGGTGGAAATGGCAGAGTTTTGGACGGAGTAAACAGATAATCACTTCATCAATTTGTTTAACAAAAGCCTTAGAATGTCGCATGCAGCCTTGCATGGCTCTCAACCCTCTCATTGCATTGAGAGTTTTCATCGTTTCATCAATAAAATACAACTGTAACAAGAAACTTACTGTCCTCATTTTATATTTTAGGATGCTACAAATTATATTCAGTTACAAAAAAAGCTCTAAAAAGCTGGCAGTGAGAACGGATGTACAGAGATTTGCTATGGAGATGATACATTGTTTTGTTTTGTTGCATTGGTGTGAACTGGCAGGGATTCACAATGTTGCAGACCTGTGCATTGCAATTTGTAAGTTGATCTCGTTGTGAATCTTTGCTCTGAACTGGACTGGACTACAGTCTGGTACTGCATATACACCATGTGACCAGAGTGACAGCGTCCACTGCATTGTGATCAAATCAACATATTGAATATGAGATTTTTATATTCTCACCTGTTCTGACTAGTACCCCATTTTGTTTTAAGAGTTTAATAAAAGTCACAAGACAGTGCCAAAAACAAGACAGATGGATTTTTGGCTCATTAGCTCATTAACAGTTTGTTTGATGGCTGGCTGATCCTTATCTTCTTGAGGCTCCAACTCAAGAATTCTGGGGGAGTTAAGATATTGAAGACAGTGTTGTTAACATAACCTAGATTTTGGGGAATTAAATCTGCTTTACTTTGAGCCAGCACACAGTACACAAATCAGATCAGATGAAAAGTAGACCAGTAAGTAAAGTCAGTCAGTAAAAAGACTGCTTTAACATTCTGGGACAGAACTAATTACAGTTTACTTTAGATCAGGGCTCAACTTATAATATATAATAAAAGAACAACAGCAACCTGTTGTTTGACACCTAGCAGTGAATAAGAAACAATGGCTGATTTGATTTAGAAAGGGTCTGAACTGAGGCATGGATTATGATGGATTATGGATTATGGCTCTGACCAGAATATAAATGGAAGTGATTTAAAAAAAAAAAAAAAAAAAAAAAAGAGTTCACCAAAACCACAAGTAGTGTTTTGAGTGTATTCAATTCACCAGAAGAAAGAAAGAAAATGCTCTATGCAGGCTAGACAAGTAGAAAACAGGAAAATCATCATGGCTTGGTTGACATACTTGGCTAACCGCTAGCGATCTGAAAAAATGGCAGTGAGCGGTAGAATAGCACGCCCTGTTTGCTAAACCCGGTAGCATGGTTAGTGTCTGTGTCCTTAGCAAGCTGCGCCCCAGCTTCCAAAATCAGCCTTGTGGGCTCTTTGTTGCATGCGCATCTCCCCCATTTCTGTCTACACCTGATAACTATCCCTTAAAAGGCCATAAAAAGCCCTCACAAAGAAACTATAGTTAGGACTTTTTATTTATTTTTTAAATTGTTGAAGCGCACTTACGCCCTTTTAGCCCCAAATAGTTTAAGTTGTTAGGAGTCTTGTGCACAAGTGTATTTAAAAAGCCTTGCTTTATCTATTACCCCTGAGGTAAATGTGTCGATTAATCAAGAAATGGATTTCAGGTCATATCACCCATCTTTAACATCCACTGCCTGAAGGAACTGGGGCCCTCTGGTACTGTCACACTGTTTATCACTGTGATGAATCCCAGGGTCTCAGCCCCTTCCGCAGCAATCGATTTCCTCCAGAAACTATGTCATTTACTCCTCCAGGCTCACACTCCGTGCATAAACACACAGCCATCATACTTTTTGGATCCTACAGTATAACCTGATACCAACTGCCTAAACATCTCAGGTTACTACCTCCAAAGATTTCCCTGAAGCGTTCTCCTCAGGGATCGCATGGCTCTCCCCCAGAGGAAAATGGAGATGTGTGGGTCTGTAAATGCCTATTCCTGAGCTGGATAAAAGGTTGATTTCCCACGAAAACTGCTTTTAGTCCACAGATTGGCGCTCTTTTTCCAGAGCTATTTCAGGAGATGGTTATGGAGGATTTTGAGTGGGAGCAGAGGAGCAGGAGGAGGGAGCAGACCTGTGAATGGCTTCATCAACACGGAGGAGATGGGTTCATTAACACTCAGCAGCCCTGCCGAAAAGGAGAGCCCCACTGGTAGACTGGGGAGGAACAAGGCATGCTACGTGTGCGTGTGTGTGTGTGTGTGTGTGTGAACAAATTCCCATCCTGCATCACTCACCCGGATTCCCTCCGTCGTGTTACTGACTGCGGATGAAAACAATCTTGATCTAATATTTTTCCACGACATCAAGTAATGTAAATTACGACGGGGTGTTGGTATGTAGTCTGTAATTACACATCACCCCCCTCCCTCCTCCTCCTCTTCTTCTTCATATCTGTGCGTTAGGGGTTCTCGTGTTCAGGCCTCGATCTGCTCTGCCTCCTCCACCTCCAGCTCTCTCAGCTCTCCTCGGCTCTGTGGCTGCAACCAGCTCATCCTGTTTGAAAGACGACTGCTGCACCCTACAGTTTAAAATCTGTCTCTCACTGTGCCTGCCTCAGCCTCCAAACACAGCTCACCCTCTGTTCCTTATGCCTAAAACTAACCAATGTTCAGTTTTTAATTAAATATCAGATATAAAGAAGGCTTCACTGGCATCATAGCAAGGAAAATCCTGACTTTGTGATTAGATTTCTCGCGTTTTTAGTCAACTTATAGTTCTTTTAAACAGTAATGAATGAATAAAGAGTTCCACTGTTATTCTTTAGCTTTAATGTGCTTCCAACTCTTAAATAATTTCACCAGTTTGGTTTCAGTGGAGAGTTTTAGTGTCCTATGATGGTCTAAATGAAATATCAAAGGCTTTTCTCCCTTAATGAGCAGAATATTCTGGGGTAAACTGTGAATATTTGGCATGATGATCGAATTTAACAATACTTAACATTTCCACAAAATATGGGCTAATATAATTGCATCATTTCCGGCACCTCAAAAGCTCATTTTGGTTTAAATCTAATCTAGATGTTGGTGCTTTTCCTCCATTTTTAATAAGCGAATCGTTTAATGTTCTAGTGTCAGATATCTGTGAATTATGTTTTCCAATAAAGTATTTTTCTATTTTCTAAATAAAACTAACACCCTAACACACACTGCACAGCCAGAGATGCACAGTTCTCAATATATACTGAATTAATTTTTTCCCCCAAAATCTAAGAAAATTAACACGCATATATTATTTTATATCCCCAAATCTAACTGTAACGTACAATAAAATGCACTTGTATTGAGTGTCTATGTAGATATTTGCAGTGAAAATTTAAGTTCTTAGAAGGTATTAAAATATATGATTTCACTGTTTGTTTCCATGATTCATTCTACATAAAAATATATTCCTTTCTCTTTATTCGGCCCATTTTTAATATGATAACTTTTGGGTCACTCTCTGCTTCCATTCCTTATTTTAGACATATTTATTTAAATTACTCTAAAAGTCGATACCGTCTCTGGGGAAAGTCGTATTTTGCAATTTGCTGATGTCATGAAAGCACAGGATCAAGACAGAAGAGAGAAATGATTTCATCTGTTCATCATCTCGTGTCCTGTCAAAGTTGCTCTCAGTTCAAAGATGGATGGCCTGTAATTTTTAGAGGTTAATCTGTGCGATTTATTAGTTAAATATTATATAATATGATATAATCTGGACCTTATTTTAATAAAGAAAAATGTTTTCCTTAAAATGTTACACTGAGTCAAAGATATTGCTATATTTATATTTTTGTAATATGACCCAGCACTAAACAGATGCATCTGTGGGTCTAATTTGACTTCAGATGATACATGGATGCTGTTTGCTTCAGGGTTGCGACATTTGACCTTTTAAAAAAAACAAAAACCATGTAGTTTTTAAGCATTATTAACCTGAACACACACGTATCGGATCACTGGTTGTAAGTGGAATTAACCACAAACACAAAAACTCGTACTGGTCAGTCCGTACAGTCTGGATCTCCCCCCAACAGTGGCAGCATCAGCAAGGGGCTTTGGCTTGTAAATCCCACCCCTGAACACACACACACACACACACCACACACACCACACCACCACACCACACACACAACACACAACGGGCCACACACACACACTCTCTCTCTTTCAGACAGCCAAGTATGCTTTGGACAGTATTTCCAAACCCCTAATTGTACTGTTAGACCATCAAAATGTAAATACTGCAGGAGAGGAAGCAGCATTAATTACCACAAACTCATGCAGTGGAATATTATATGGGTTTTTAGTATTTTTTGAGAGGAGCCATAACCTCAACATTGATCATCTGTTTTTTTAGGCTTTTTTTGAAGACCTTTTGTCACAATTTCGACTGGATTTTGTGTTGTTTTTTTTTAAGATTTTATACAGACAGGTTAAAACAAAATCGAATACAAAACAGTGAAATAGGTACTTGTTGTGATTGGAGCAACATGCTGTCAGTTTTTATCCTTTTCAACAATTGATGATGCTAATAATCAATATTTAGTACCAATATTCAGTGTGCTTATATTTGTTCATTGTTTCCACCTAAAGTTTCTTCTCCAAATTGAAAATATTATCACGCCATATTTGATTGCATTCAGTTACACCCAAACAGAACCACTGCAGTACTTAAGTTAATAAAAAAAACAGGAGGTCATCAACCAAACTACATTATGTACATCAAGTTAGGAATGGATGATTCCTATTGTCCTGTTCCTGATTTTTATTTCTTATTTTTTTCAGGGAAAGTGTTAAAAATCCAAAGTGAAATACTGAGTCCTGAGTTGATCAATACCAACAGCAAAAGCAGGAAGGTTAAGGTCATGTGTATGAAAATATCCAAAAAGCAGTTCTGAGTCACTTTGTAATCTCTGTGCTGACATTAAAGATCAACCATCAATCACAGCCTGTTTAATCTGGAAATGTGCAGAAAAGATAGCTTTAGCTATTTCCAAATCAGATTTTTTTTTTTAACCAAAAAGTCACAACTTTTGTGCTTTAGTACACTAAAAGTCTTGGATGAGATGCTATCATAATTTAATCTCTACATAATGCTAATCTGTCATATAAAATAATCTAGATATCTCTGGTGTACCGTGCATCATCATATACTGCAAATACATAAATATATATTATATATGCATGTATTCTGTAATATAAACATGCAGTATTTACAATGTATAAGCATAATATCTGGTATTTGTAGCTGCATATACATCTAAACAGCATCCTAATAAATTAAATATACATCATTATAATATAAAACCATACAAACATATACTATATAGATCATTAAGACTGCTTAATTAAAAGCAATCTCTTTAATCTATCTATGTAAAACACGTTAATACAATATGCTAATAAGATCGTTATCATATATTGTTAAAACCAATGACACTGCCTATATTAGTATCCTGGATAATGATCCATCAGCAAACATGATTACAGTATGATGTATCTTTCACATACGCACACTTACAATACATGCATATCTCTCTATATCATGTATAAACTACAGCTTAGAACCACATGCGATACTCAGTATGTAATTCATCATATACATACACACTTTATGTTAACAGTAAAAGTGTTACTACTTTTAGGTTTGTGAATCCTGTTTTCACTCAGTAACAGTGACATTAATAATCTGCCTGAGTCAAAACTAGTAAAAGATTCAACAATATTAAATATACCTCACAAACAGGCCTGGAAATACTTCAGTTTCAAGGATATTATCATAAAAGGAGATCACAAGTTTAGCTTCTTACCTGCGGTGCAGTTCAAACCAGAACTGGAAATTCGGACCAAAGCATGTGCAGACGGAGCCAGAATGGAAACTTGCCACAACTACTGCTGATACAGAAAACAGACAATACAGTCACATCAAAGCTGCTTCAGATCTTCTCAGAAATGAGAGATCAACCACAAAAAGTTCAATGAAGTCTTTAAAGACAGAACTGACAGCATGAAATTTTACAGACTATTTTTCACTGAAACCAACACTTTAAAAAACTATAAAGATTTCAATATTCATATGAAGTCAGTGCAAGCAGAGTCTCTCCCGGCCTTATAGTTGTTATGTGTAGTTATTGTTTGTATATCACCTCGTCGTCTAATCCTGCTGTATAAAGATAGTTTGTTTGCAGGTCTGGAAGTCAGAAGTCGGATATGTTAGAGGGAAACAGCTCAGTTTATCCTCCATTGTCACAATCTTAGCTGTTTTCTTCAAAATGGAGGAATACAGTGACCTGATTTGGAGCATCTATGCATATGTTTACTGTAGCTTTGTCAAGGCTTTCTCTTTTATTTTACTTATATCAAATTATCTGAGTGAATTTACTATGTAGATATTCACTGCTCCCTGTCTGGGTGACCTTTTTGGTCCATGCAGGTTCCTGCTGTTCTTGTTCCTGTAAAGGACTGTTGCAGGTGTGTGTTGTCATGGCTTCACACACACCAGAAGACTTGATTTGCATGCTGAAATAGCAAATAAGACACACACACAAAAAAACATCGATATAAGAGTTGACATGGACTTTAGATTCTATAAGTCTTGTAAAGCTCACACATTTCTTTAATAAATAAATATGTGACAAAGTTTAAGTAACAAGTAAGGATGAAAACGCAGATTAACATAAGCAAACAGCCTTCAGAATAAGGGCTCGGGCCTTTATATTCTGCTTCCACACAGATTATCTCCAAAATGTGCTCCTATTTGGTCAAAAGGGATTTAATTTAACCAATGACTCTTCATTTGTCTTCATGTACCCTAAATAGTTTTCTGAGATTACCTGTCACTTGTGTCAGTGGAGTTTCAGATTAAAACCCTGGGCTCACAAGAATATCTGATGTTGCTCGAATTTGAATTTAATCCAGCTTTAGTGTCTGAGCACTACTGTGCAAACCAAATCTACTGGAGGGACGGAGGGGAGGGGCGGGGGGGGGAA
>NW_023340206.1:11572654-11573726 GCF_004916995.1 Morone saxatilis
GGGGGGGGGGGGGGGGGGGGGGGGAAAAGTTGAAGCACAGAGATGGAGACGCTTTGACTTGACTTGTCTCTGCCTTAAGTGAAGCCGTTTGGAGATAGACGGAGTAAATAGAAAACAGTGATTGTCGTCTTGCTCTGCCTCCCTCTCCGTAATCTGATTGGGCACGTTCCCCCGAATTGAGGGCAACGCCAAAACAAAAGATCACCAATCAGATAGAAGGGGCTCCCACTGAAGTCCTTGGCATGGTATGAATGCTTTGCCCTCTCATGTGCGCTAGTATCTAGCAGCGAGATTCCCCGTGTCGCTTTTATGTGTTAATCGTCACCGCTCAGTGAGACTATTGTGCTGTCTGCATCGCCGGGGGAGGAAACCGCAAAAAAAAGAGAAAGGGTGGGGGGTTGGGGGTGTATATGGGGAATGAATGCGAGCGGCAGAGACTGCCAGCACCGTTTCACACGCGCAGAGAATTGCCTCATCACCCCGTTGACGAAGGTCCAAGAGTGCAATGTGGTGCTCTGCCACCACAGACATCTCTAATTGGTGGGAAAGAAAAAAGTAGACCAAATGAAGAGTTAATTTATATACTCAGGGTGGAAGAACAATTATCACCTGAAGTTTTAGGTTGTTTTTTTCCATGTCTAAGATGTTGTAGAGCCCGGTGTTAAATGCTGACTGAATATATCTTTAGAAGGGCCCTTATCACTTTTACATCTGTGCTTTTAATCACCTCTTCAAACTTTGTGTGTTTTGTGAGAAATTTGAGCCCATTAACTTTATTAGTTAAAGCCTCTTTTTGTCTTTAAATCTCCAAACCAGGCTCACAGAAATTCATGTTGATGTAATGGTGTGGCCAAAAACAAAACATGGCATCTTGAGTTTATACGAAGTCATGCTGTGTTTCTCCCTAAATATGTAACATCCAGGAAGGTTTTTTGTCAGAAATAGAATATAAGAATATTATAATCATTAGTGTATAATCCCCTGGAAATAGGAATTGTTGTGTTTTTGTTACCCTGGAATAGGCTGTTTTTATCTATACGGGTCGCCTTCCTCGAGTCCACCATGGTTGAAC
>NW_023340206.1:11573751-11578461 GCF_004916995.1 Morone saxatilis
TTCTACAGTAGCCCTGAACGGACAAACCAAACACTGGCTGTAGACAGGGCCGTTGGTGTTTTTTGCAACATTATTTGATGTTAGACATCATTTCTATGGGAAACAGTGCCGCACACCAAGAAGGTTTTAAAGAACAGTCACTTTAGTTGGTCCATCAATAGAAATTCATAGTGTGTTCAACCAGAATCTGTAGTGCTCTGTTTTAAATTCCAGACCACATCACAAAGTTTTCAAAGATACCAGATATGTATCTTCTAAGATATTTCAATTTCAAATTTGAATTTGAATGAAACACACACATATGTCCACCATCAAAAACATGGAGATACAGAATATACAGTACTATATTAGTAATGTCAATCAATGTCTATAAACTTCTGTCATCTTAAACAGAATATCAGAGGGAGATCCCTGGTCAACAGTATAAAAGGGAACATCTGTATCAGGTTCAACAGCTCACCACCTTTATAACAACGCGCTCCTTAAAGGAGTATTCCAGTAAGTTTTTAAAAAGACATTTAAAAGATACAAATTGTTATTATTTCCTTTTAATAGAGATGTTATAGAAACTACTGTAGATACACTGAACATCTATTTTGTATCAGCATGTTTTCTGTGCTTCATTGCTTTAAGTGAACTTAAGTAGTAAGTGAACTCCCCTACTTCCTCATTTTATTAAACCTTTATAAAATGACAGGGTCCTTGCAAGTGGAATGTAAAATGAAGATAAAAAAGGGACATTTTGCACTAAATTTTATGCACTTTTCTCTGAAATCCAGCCAGAGTATTAGGTTTTTTTGGAAACTTTAACATCAAATAAAGTTCGACCAATACTTTATTGCACAATATGAGACTGAGATGACTGTGAAAAGTCAAATAGGTCTTGAGGTTAAGGGGAATATACAGTGTGAAGTTAAGTGATTTTGCTCCCTAGCTGCTTAAAAAAGAACAAATACACAGAAAAGCTGCTCAGTTGCAGCTCCGCTCTGAATACTAATATCTCAGCAGTGTATGTGTGTGGCTATATGTGTGTGTGTGTGTGTGTGTGTGGGTGTGTAAAGCAGATGCCATTCTGCTGATCTCAGTCCACATCCATCCGTCTACATCCCAAATCTTCCCGAGGGCCGCTGGGACGAGCCGTCCTCTTCGCAGCCTTTTCCCTCTGCAGGTCAGGCGGCGTCCAAACAGTTTCATCTCGTCTCGCAGGTTCGACCGACGCCTGACGAAGAACATCTGCCCGCCAAAAATTCACAAGCTGCCACAGAAACGACACCAACAGTCGGTTTGTGTTTCTGCTGCCACACAGTGTCACCGACAGTGTTGAATGTTGACGCATCTGTTGTGCTGTTGAGTTAGCTGCGTTTCAACAAGTTTCCATGTGATCTTCAGGGATTAAAACGACAACACGGGATTCAAATTTGGACTCAGGTGTGGGTGGGGGAGTGCAAATGTGTCATTGTATGAAAAATATTTAACATGTAATATGGATTTATTTATTGTATGTGTGGCAGCAATTCTGATGATTGATGAAAATCAATCAAAAATATAATTACGTGAAAATTGTAAATGTAAATAATAATAACAATATAACAAATAAAAATGTAACAAAATATATATTTAACAACGTGACGACAAAATGTAGGATAAAATACATAAATGCAAATATATTCAAAAAAGATTACAAATATATAAATAAATAAAATATAGGATGGAATATGTAGGTTACAAAATATATATATATTAAGATTAATGGGACAAAATATAGTAAAATACATGAATAATAATTCAAAATGAATGAACTTTTTAAAAAGAAAAATTCTTTGCCATTTTGACCTGTATTGTGGTGTTTTTTTCACACTATATAAAAAATAATTCTAAACTTTTAAAGGAAATTGGAACAGATTTTTTATCAAAAGAGCACTTTAACCCTGATCCACTGTTTCTGATGAACCTAATGATCATTTGATTTTCCAAAAACACCATAATGTTTTGGAAATGAGTTCGGAGAGGTTTAAAGGTTGTATGGGCTGTGTGGAAAGTGAGGCTCGTTACGACTCAAACTGCGAGCCATTACACTTGTTTGCAGAAACAAGTGTGCAGAAGGTTTAAAGGTTGCATACATTGAGCAGACATGCAGTGAAACCGTTTCCTGCAGAAGTACAGTCAATATTGCGTGAGGCTTTAATGGTCAAACATATGCATATTTTCTGCTCGGGTCCTCCTGCTTTGATAAAGCTCAAATACATTCGGTATCATCTATCAAACATGGGGAGGAGGAGGAGGGGAGACGGCAGGGGGTGAAGAGGGGAAGGCTGGAGAACAGAAGTTAGGTTTTGCCACGGTACCGAGCAGTTATTTTATTGACGTGGGAAGACACAGGAAACGAGCTGCTTTCACTCTTGCATGTCGAGTCCTTCTGTTGGCGCGCAAATCCAAAACAATTTCAGATTTTGAGAAATACGGGGGCAGCTGGCGTTCCCACAGCCGTGCCGGAATTAGGCGTTTACGCGCTGCAACCCTATCCGCTCTGCACCTGGGCGGCGAGCATGGCAGCCCCTGCACCTTTGACTCGGGCACACAGGCCACCACTGCAGTGTGTGTATGTGAGAGAGAGAGAGAGAGAGAGAGAAAGAAAGGGAGAGAGAAGGAGGGAGTGTGTCATTGCAAAAGGAAAAGTGTCTTTCTGCAACACCTTCCTGCACGCTTGAGATTTTCTTCCCATTAGTTGGAAGTTGGTGTCATTTAGTGTGAGGTTCACAACCATCAGGCACTTTAAAGCCTTGTAAAAACAATTAAACGTCACAGAAGAAGTGGCATCTCCTCATATGAAGCACCTTAGCACAAATGAGTTGACAGAATAATGAAGGATTGAAGGATTTGTATTCATCACATACACTGGGTGTACAGTTAAGTGTAAACTGAGGAGAAAACAACAAAACAAATCTGCAAAAAAAGGTAATAATTATTCCCCGAGAGAGGAAGTTTTAAACTTTAAATACAACTGTAAACTTTTTCTCAGGCTTTAAGCTGCATCTCAAGATCTCCATCAGTGCATTGAATTATGGCTCATGTGTCATCAAGTGATCTAAGCAGAGCTAGTGTTTAATATTCCTGCATTTTAAGCCCTCCGGTCCTGACATGTATTAAACCCCTCTATTAAAATGACACATACTTTGGCAGGTCAGATATATACAAGTTGTCCGTCTGTGTCATGTTTGGACACCTGTGATGCAATTTTTTTTTTTCACTTCTCAGTCCAACAAGTCAAAAAATGGCCTTTTACCGTCTGGCTCTCGACCCTCACGCAACCTCTCCGGATTCGCAAGAAGAGTGTGTGAACAAAAGCAAAACACAATGATGTAATTTAGCTGTTCTGGAGAGGAGCTGCAAGATGTATTGATGTGTATGACATTGTACAAGCAGGACTTATGAGTTCAACAAGGACAGAAAGAAAAGAGAATGGTGAGAAATTTCCTTTGAAGGAACAAAAATAGTTGAAATTATATAACCAGACAGTATTTTGTCAGTTGTTGTCTTATTTCAGTTAATGATTGGGGTTACATTTGCTCAAAATGTCCAGTTAACATTTATCTTGCAGTTAATATGTATATATTTCTTTAGCCCGGATGCAAAGGCAAATACTAGCTTCTCCTTGGAAAACAGAAGTTCATTTATTATGTAATTAGTTCATTGTTATTTACAAAAACTGATCAGGAATAATATAAATCTTTAATACCCACTCACTTTACAGAGCAGGGAATGTGTAGTTCCTCCCTGACAACAGCTACACTGGAAGTCTATAAAACCTGCAATGAATGAATGTTAAATTAGCAGGACTTCATTAGTTTGGGTTTTGGTAGAGAGATTTTGTGTCGTAAATGCCATTTCAGAGGCTTTCCCAACCTGCCAAAAACCAAACTTTGCAGTGAGATGGTTCTGTATTCGCTATCTGCTGAGAAATATCTGTATTGGACCGGTGCACGCATGTAAACAGCGGTGAGGAGAGAACATGTTGTCGCTCGTGTTGAACATCTGACCTGGCTGGAACCTGCGGCGAGCGGCACAGCTGAACAGGAGGCCGTCTGGATGGGAGAGGAAGGGGGGGGGGCTGAGGGAGGTGGAGGGGAAGGAGGAGGGGGAGGGAGGCTTGGCTGTACATGCTTGGCTACTTGCCCCAGTCCCATTGACCAGACAGCTGAACTAGCGAGGGAGGAAGGGAGGGAATGAGGGAGAGAGAAGGAGAAAAGCAGGAAATGGATGGCTCTCCTGCTTTTTGTACCTAACGAATTAATAATTAACTATCATCTAACTTCTGTCTTTGTTGATCAGCGCTCAGTGTTGAGGTGTTTCTTCTTCAGCTGTCAATGTGCCAGAGTGAGAGAAATACATTTATTTGTTGTCCTGTTTTTTACAGGTATGCAGCTCGCACTTAAACTTGCATATCAAAAACACATTAAAAGAGATCTGGCTATAAAGATACCCAACCACAGATTCAAACCACATATTTCTTTTGAAATTTGGAAAAAAAAATAATATTCCAGCTGTCAAAAAAGGAACTGTCCTCTCCTGCTAGCTCACTGCATTCTCCAATCACATACCTGCTTCCACAACATACAGCATTTCATCTGGTGGAGCTGGCACCTCACGTACCATGGCTGAGTCCTTGCTGCAGCGGCCATGGGTTCGACTCCGACCCGTGGCCCTTTGCTG
>NW_023340206.1:11578561-11596799 GCF_004916995.1 Morone saxatilis
ACACACACACACACACATATCTAACAGGCCACTTGACCACTTAAGTTGCAGTGATTATGCTATTAACTGACATAAACCTTCAGCCAATTCACAGCGTCACAGACCGGCAACCAATCGGAGGCTGAGGTGGACGCGGAGTCGTCATATCCAATCTGCTTAATGAAATCATGAAAAGCTGTTTTGATTCACTCTCCTTCGATTGTTGCTTTAGAATTCTGTATTTCATTTGTAGTTTGTACGTTTCCCTATCTCATTTTTCCATGTTTGACTAGCCTTTTTCTGGAGCTTTCAACCACTTCTCATGGTCTTCACTAGAGTTTGCAGGGAGTTGAGTGTTTGGTTATGATTTTAAAAGACTCTTCAGCTCTTTAGATCTGATGGAGACCTTCATTTGTGGTTGAAAGCTCACTTTCCAAAGGTCAAGAAAGCATGTGCAGATAAAATACGCAGAATTAATTACTGTGATGTATTTAGTACTTGTATTCAGTTGATTTTCCAAAACCAATAAATGTTTTTTGAGATCCATATGGCTTCAATTTTGTGATAATGTTCGTTCTTGAGATCTGTCATTATATGAGGGTGGAGAGTTCTGACCACACTATCACTGAAGCTCAAGTTCTCACAAATTCAAAAACACCAGTGCAGCTACAGTGCTGCTGCTGACTCGTTTAATTTAGTTGATAAAATGTCAGAAAATAGCACCAAAAAAACCCAAAGGTGACGTCTTTAAACTAGTTTTTTTGTGCGACCAACAATCAAAGACTCCAAAGCACCCAATGTATGACATAAAACAGAGAAAATCTGAATTCTTGCTAAACAAATTATTAAAAAAAAATCATATCAGTAGCCCTGAAGGGACAAACCAAACACTGGGTCCAGGTAGGGTTTTTTTTTTTTTTTGCGCCTTTCACAGCCACAGTATCTTTCATTTGGAAGGGGAGGGTGAAGCGATGGAGTTGCAATCATACCAGATGTCACTAAATCCTACACACTGGACCTTTAAGCCTGAAGGCCACCGTATGAGGTCATTTCAACTGTTTTTACAAATTTACATGAACAGCATTGAGCTTTTTTGGTTTATTACGTGTGAAGAAAATGAAATATCTTACTCCTTACTTGTTTTTCTTTCCTGTTGGTAGCTGCATTTTTGCATTTTTAGTGCCCTCCAGTTCATTTTTGACGACTTAACAAATGACAAACACAAAATAATGAAATTATTTGTAACTAGTGTCTACATAATCAATATTTGTACTATTTGGTTTTAGTTCATTAAAATATCTTGTAAGTTTAACTGTATGTTACGTTGTTTTTTTAAATGAACTGGCTGAAAGTAATCACATCCGACAGCTGTTTTAGTATTTTAGGGGATTACATTCTCTCTTCTACAAGCAGGTAATCATGAATCTGTACTGATTTATTCTGAAAGCAGCACATTCAGGCAGATAAGGTTTTGAGGCGTTTGTTATGGAGACGGTGTTGCAGGCTGTTTACTGCTCGTCTTACCAGTGATTTAGGACAAGACCAGAATTGCTCAGCATTAGCAAAGGTGCAAAGTTTAAGCGGGTCCAGAGGGTATTGATTTTGAGAAGTTTATGTCTGACTGTCGGACTGAAGCTTGAAGAGCTTCTCTAAACAGACATATACACGATGATGATACATTTTGATTTGCTGTTTGATGTTTTATAAAAGTTAAAGTGTCAAAATTGACTCTTACAACCCCAAACATAAATATAGTATCTGTTTTTTAACTTATGAAAGTCTGGAACTGGAAACACGATCATCTTCAATCATGTAGGAACTCAATGTGACGTTGATGCTAAATCAAACAATTAGGCCATCCTGCTTTAGTCCATAAAACATCTATCTTTTCCTCCCACTGACAGCTTAATACGGAAGCCCACAATGACATGAGCCAACTCAAATCATTATATTAAAGTGAAATTTCTTTTACTAATGAGTGTGCATGATGTACAACAAAATAAACATTCTGCGCTCCGGTTTTCATTTTGCATTTTGCATGTTGCTTCCAAAGTTCAAATAAAACTGAAAACTCCACTGAAGTTTAATGTGCAGCTGCCATATAAAATACATATTGATGCTGAATCAGCATTTTATTTGCAGTTTCAAATTAAAAGACAGTTTGAGAAAGAAAACCTGAGCGTTTGCATTTTAGCACAAATCTAATGAAAACGTATTGCTGTTGGCAGTTTGACAGTAAACACTGTCACTGGATTTGTTTGTTTTTTTAAATTTAGAAAAACATAAGGCTCACCATGTATACTTTATGTAATTGATTATAACCTGAAAACAAAATTTTGTGTAATGTATCTTTGCATGTGTTGTTTTTTTTTCCTTTATTGATAGTAGAGAGTGGAGAGATGAAAGATGACAGGATCCCCCCCACAGTTTTTTATGCTTCCCTTTTGCAATAACACTGTTCACAGTATTCACCAGTCAATGAGGTCCTCTTGCAACGAGCACAGCTTGTCAAACATGCTTCTAATAAAGGAAAGTGATGACAAAAATGGAAGAAGAATGCAAATAAAAATGATGATTATGAGTCAAATAAACAGATAATGCATAAACTAGTGTTTACAACGGACCTTTTTGAGTTATTGATTCTTTAAACCATTTTTCACCTGTTTTTGAAATGAAAATAAACACCAATGAATTCATGGTTTGAAAAGAATAATGACCCCCTGTCATACATCATGCACACATATGGGAAATGAAATTTTCATTTGATTGAATGCTTTCAATTTAAAGTCATCCCTGGACTTCCGTACCCAAAGGCCAATACTACATATGAAGAACATCCTTTTTCTGTCCGTTCTTACCTTATCTTCTTCCAGACCACCTACCAGCACCTGGAAAAGACAAAAGGTAGAGTCTCTTTAAGCACACAATCTGCAAATGACACTGACATGGACGTCCAGAGCGGCTGTCACATGAAGAAGACACATTAGTAAATAACAGCGGGTTGATAACGGTGAAAATGCACCATCAAATGTACTTCATAATGCTTTACGGCTGCCATTCGCTGACATTTATATATCACTTTTTAGTGGTGGGCCAATGAAACGCCGGCTTTGAAATAAAGTCGGCCATGATTCATGTCTCTGCTGTGTCAGTCTTACATTAATATTATGACCATATCCATCATGTCGGCCATCTATAATGAACAGATGCTGTAAAACACAATTTGGCATGACAAGAGGGAGAGGTGGAGGGAGAGTGTTTCATTGATGGCAGTGTGTTGCCTTTTCTAACAGGCAGTGAAGCTCGAAGCAGCGTGGATCTGCAGAAAAAGTCACTTATTTCTGTTCTTTTCTTGCACACCTGAATGCAGAGTGACGCGTCTTGAAACAGAAACAAGCGTTTCAGTGTTTTCTGTACTAAAACTTATCAGTCACAATTAGATATAGCTAAAATGAAACAATACATGGATGAAAAGGGTTAAAGGGCACAATCAATCCATTAAAAGCCCAGTGGGCATTGATTTAGTGATTTCAAATGTTAAATCTGGGCTGGATTTAGTTAAAAACTGACATTGTTTTAGATATTTATGTCAGTGGTTCATGCTGGTGGTTTTGGTGTACAACCCTCTTGAAACAAAGCTCCTCAGTGCAAACTGAAATAGTCACTAAAATGCAGCTGAATCAACACGTCACCTTAACGTAAAAAACACAAACAACAACATTAACCTGTCGGCCAAGTTTAGCCCAGTTTTAACCTAGATGTTGAGAAATGTTTCCTTGTTAATCGCCTCCTCTTTCAACTAATTGGGTGTCTCCCAATCTCTCACAGTCAAGGTTACATCCTATAACAATATTTAAATGAGTATATTTCAGTGTGATGCAGTTCTAAGTACATCCAAAAATAGTTACTATAATGGATTTAAAACATTGGTTGCAGAACCTTGCCAGGCAAGATCACAAAATGACGAGATCAGGCTTCAAGCTAAAGCCAAACCACAGTGGTTCAGACCAATCAGGAACCACCGGCAGCTACAGCGTGAGCTGTACTTTAACACTAGGTGTGTGTGTGACGACGTGTGTGAGAAGTGACTGTTCACGCGAAAACCACAATGGTGGCTGCAGAGAACGGCACTGAAGGCTTTTCTGGCCTCGGTAAGAGTTTGATGACGTTATATGGTTCATTCATGTGATTGGTTGAAGTTTGCCTGTCGGTGATAGACAGATGGTCCATCCAATCACCTGCCAAGTATTTTTTGAAAGTGGCTGCCCCAATCCAAACAGTTTCCAATGACAACATCCCAGTCAGGTTATTGTATATAACCTATACAAATCTAAAAACAAACTTAAGTCCAGTTTTAACTTACATATGACATTTTTTGACCTCCAAATGACCCAAAGTATATTTTGTAGGCAACATTTTGTGTAAATATAGGGGATTTTTCTTTGTTAATCACCTTGCAGGACTTCAGATGCATTGCATGGCTAAGAGACTGAGGTTGGTCTAGCTTACACACTGTATAAGTGTTATAACCTGCCAAGCCATATGTTTCAAGTTTAAGTGGATTTTGCACTTGAATTGTGGGGTTTTGGGTACTTTGGGTACTACTACATTTCTATTCTGACCACTGATCCATTAAACATACTGTAGCTGTAAATCAAGACGTTAAACACTAAGATTACTAGATTACTGTTTTATATGCTGTCAAAATGTCATTGAAGGCATTAACGAAGTTTCAAAGAAACAAAAATGCTCTTGTTTATCGTTTTTAATTATTATTATTATTATATTTTTGATTCACTTAAACACAGCCTTGTATAGTTTTCACTGTTATTCTTCCCATAAGGAAAACTGAGAACAGTGGGTTCACATCACACCCGACACCAAAAATACTCTTCAGCTACTGCACTATATTTGACCAGCAGTGTACTATTTTGTGGCCAGGCCACATGCAGTGGCTGTAGGTGTCTTCTGTCATCTCCCATTGTGGGCAGAGACTGGATATTTTTTCATGTCTTTAAATGGGAGACATTCTAAGTCAGTCTTCTCTGTGCTGCTGCTCCAAGAGATTCTTATAGCATTTTGCCAGATTTCACGCCACGTCTCAGCTGTGATTTCTACACTGAAGTCGTTCTCCTGCATCTGTTTAGTAGCCTGTGTGATAACGCAGGTGGTGGCAGTCAGTACAGACTCTAATATTTTGAAGAGGAATGGCTGTTTGTGTGTGTTTGCGCTTCAGAGAATGGCCAATAAAGCTCAACTGGGCTTCTAAAAATGAAGTGTGAGTAAAAGTAGAGTCTGTTTTGGGGCAGAAATGACTGGGCGAGACATTTTATTCTTCTCCTTAATAATGAATGGCACAAGCTGCTGAGCTGCATGCTCCCAGATTTGCACCTAATCACACTCACTGAATTTATAAATGTCCATGAAAACCTTCAGTTCAGGTGAGATAAAAAGAAAAAAAAGGTCAAATTGAAGCTTTTCTGTGAATGCAAGGAAAGAAAAGTGCCTCCAGGTGAACTCCAGAGGTAAATGAAAACCATCCAAATAATCAAATTATGTGCCAAATTCCACCTTCTTCATGTCTATCTCTAACCTCGAACCGTCACACTGCTCATTCTCATATCAGGAAAACTGTTCGGCTCTTAAAACGCACTATTTCAAAAATGCTAATTTCCCAAATGTGTTTTGCCGACTGAGTCCGCAGCGCTGATGGAGGTGCATATTTCTCCCCCCTTGAACACTTTCATTTCCCCTCTCGCCCCGTTGAAAATTACACACAGCCTTGTTTTGTATGCAAAGATACTTCCCTTGCTCAGGGAAATTTTATTTGTATGCCGTCTTTCCTGCTAATGCAACAAATGAGAAATGGCGATCCGGGCCTCGGGAAACGCTCAGGCCCTGCAACTGGCACTGTGATGTTTGAGCATAAGCCTCTCCTTTAAAAAAAAGCGTGTTGATTCTCCATACCCCAATATTGACCGACCGTCTGTGTTTGATGTATGCATGCCCCCCCCCTTTCACATACACACACATTCATAAACTCCCCCACTGCCATGCAAACCCAATGTTTGGGCTTAACTTGTTAGTTCTGCTTCTGGAATAGCTGCTGATGCCCCGAGATATTAGTGTACGATCGACTGTTGTGATGGACCGGCCGACTGTCTGTCTGCATGATAGTTTGCACACGCTCGCTGATGGATGACGGATGTGCTGTAGCGTCTCGCAGCACAGACTTTGTCATGTTCATGTGTGTTTACATTGGAAAGGGTGAGGTGTAGTATGTCCATCATTTAACAGACATACACACCTACATGCACAGACTGTTAACTTTTTTTTTGCCCCGTATGTGCTAATACCAGGACAATTATTTTTTTTTCCAATGGAAAAGACAGACTGAGTTTGTAATTTATCATTTCAGGACAAGAGTTTGAATTAGGACACACACGCTCTGCTAAGCTTGGTTAATTTCAAATTTGGATATGATAATTAAACCTATGTTTGGCTTGTTAACATCCGTGAACCTTTTGACACAATGCAGCCAATCAGAGCATAATTGTCACTGATTTGATTTGTTAAAAGGTTGGTTCACCCAAATTACACGATATTATTCTTATTATTTCCTTGTCCAGATTCTGAGATATACCTCTAAAAATTTAGCCCGCACCATTATAAAATTGGAATTTTGTTTGCAGCGCTCACGGCAATGAAAAAAACTCACAGTAATGTGTTTTTTTTTAATAAATCCCCCAGTTTTTCAGCATAATTGTAAAATAAATGGTATTCACGTAAATACTATTATTAAAGAAGTATCTGCTATAAAATCTACTGACTGTGATATCTCAAAGCCTGTCCAAATACAACAGCACTATTTTCATGGCTAGGTGCCACTGGAGGTGGTAACTGAGAAAGTGTTGTTATCGTAAACTCTTTAAATAACCTCCACGTACCAGGACAAACAGTCAAATACAGCCAGAAGTAGAAAGACGGAGAGGATACGAACAAATATTGTGGATTTTATGTTTAAAAATTTATATATTTATTAGATACTGTAAACTAATTACATGCTGAAATACATATGTAGAGTTACTGTATATACTGTAACAGTGTTTCTTTGTATGCATTAAACAGATGTTTGAAAACTAAAAGCATAATTTGATGATATTCTATGCCAACCCCGACCTATAATCAAGTGTTTAACTAGTGCCTGTCACTCAGGTTTGTAAAGTAAACTAAAATGGAGACAAACGTGTTCCCAGAGGTACAATTAACCAAACTCAGCACCTGCTCCATTACACAAAGCCATGTACAGTGTGTATGAGTACGTAAAGTGACAATGAAGACATTAAAAAGGTCATGAAAACCTCAGTGCACCAAGCTCTCTCTGTGCTTTCCTGGTGTGTCAGAGTGCTGTTATTAAAGCAGAAATATCAACATAGCAGATAGGTATCTTCTTCAGATCGAAGATAATCCCCGCTGAGGCTCTGCGCCAAGATATCGAGAGCTGCTGCGAAGTTATCTCACCAGGAAAATATCCTTGTTTACTAAAGTGGCTGAACAGTGTAAACCTAATTACTCTGAACTAGGTCAGAAATATGCTACCAAGTAAAGAGTAATCAAACTGAATATTTAATGGTGTATACTACTGCATGTTCCTCACAGAAACCACACTTTAAAGTATCTCTCTTACTGTTTTTACCTTGCCAAAAACTCCTCAAAGACTTCCTGCCCATCTGTAATTTGTTAATCAAGTCACCTGATGAGAGTTCTGCAGTCTGGTTGTGATAAAGAAGGAGGAGGGGGTTTATATTAATAGATCAGTTGACTTGTGGCCTGCAGATGACAGGAAGAGCGGCCTGTCATGAGGAATGCCTTTGTTATTTTCCATCCAGGGAAGAAATGAATTTCTTGTGATTTTTCAGAAAGGCTGCCCGTGGGCGCAGGCGTCGCCACTTCGAGGCTCGTGGAGAGAGACAGAAATAGACAGGAGAGCCAGTTGATGTGATAATGAACACTTTTCAGTTTTGATGCGTCTGTTTCAGAAAAAGAGGATGGACGATGACGGGCTCGTGTTTAAAAGGTTCGGAGATGAAACGAGCTTCAGTCTCTGTCTGAACCGTCTTTGTTAAGTCCAAGAACGTATTGTGTCATCATTTGATGTTCCTGTTGGAGAGCGATGAAGAACTCCCATGAGCTTGCTTTGAATGCATGCAACAACGATGGAATCAATCTTTGATGTATACAGCCAAACCTTGAGCTAATGTATGTTGGTGGAAAGCATGTTTTACAAGTCGCATCAGTACAGTGAAGTGTTTATCTAAGCTGTAATGAGCTGTTCTATTGCAAAACAGGAAGGTAAAACAGCACTTATTGATACATTTACTCTCAAAAATGAAGTTTTTGATGGACAATGATAAAGTTGTGGCCCTTCAAACATTCAGAGTGCGGTCCATTTGTCCTTTCTGGTAAACTATTGTTCCTTGATACACTCTGCTTTAATTGGTGTTGAGATCTCTCCATTGTAAACGGAGCAGGGTGGGGCTGTTCACACCGAAATTACAAAGTCGATTACCATGATAATAAAATGTGTCCACTCGGTAAAGAGACCATGTGGTCTATGAAAGGACGGCCAGTTCCGCCAGCTCTTATTGGTGTAGTCTGGTTTGGCTGCAGCTCCCCTTGTTCTTGGAACCGGTATCAAATGGCACATGAACACTATAATCGGAGCAATTTTCCAAACATCTTCAACTTCCACCGCACAGAAACGGATCCAGGAGTGCGGCAACAAAACCGGGCCTTATGTCAACTTCTGATTCCAAAACGTTAATGATCTAGATCAAAAGGAGCTTCACAGACGACTCACTTTTGTGTTTTCCGAGTCCTTTTCAAACGCTGCCTTTGAAGGTTGAATACATGCCCAGAAAATGGTTTGATTAAACAGGTATGTGGGATGGTTAAACATATTGAAGACACTAATTACTACTGAACGCTCTGTGGTGTGGGGCGCTGGATGAGGATGTGGAGGAAAGGCCGCTGGGCTCATGCAGAAAGTCGTTTTTGAATTTGAGCTGATCCAACAAACAGAATCTAGATTATTTCATATGAAATTAATGTCATTTGCCTTATTTTCATCATGGGCAAGGATATTATTCTGCCCTGCAGCCTATGTCAGCTTCTGTTGAGGAGAGACCTTCTTCCAGCCTGAGTATGAGGGTCAAAGGAAAATAAACACTTCTTAGAAAAAAGCTCATTCACTTTGCAATGACATGTATTTAAGCTTTTCCAGACTTGAAATATTAACAATCAGGGCAATTTTTGGACTGATGCACCTGCAGCTGGAGGATCTAACCTGTTTGAAGCTTCTTTAGTTGCCTCATGTTCCTGCTAATTGGCTTTGGAGTAGATTTTACTCACAGTTTGGGTTTGATTTGGTCAAATCTCTCAAAACAGTTTCTTCTCTTGAGCTGCCATGTTCCAGATGAGCTCCGTGATAAAAATGCACGTTTATTAATCTTGGTCGTCTTAAATTCTTAACACTCACAACTCTGTCAGATTTTGATTCTTGGTTTGCATAGCAATTGTTCGGGACATTTCCTTGTAGGAAGCTTTTAATTTGTCCGTGTTTGGTTTGGTTCTTTTACAATGTAACATATTAAGATAGTTTTCTCTTTGAATGTGTATTTTGTTGCAAGCAGATACGCGATTCCCAGTGGGAGCAAAAGAGATAGTGTGTGTAGTAGCAAGTAGTAGTGTGTAGCAAATATGTAGCATTAGCCTGAGGAAATGAAGGTCAGTAAAGAGTATGGTAAAGGTTCATGCTTCATTTGTAATTGTTTCTTTAGACACATGGAAGGCACAATGACCAAAATTATTTTAAATTCTTATACATTTATAAATGTATGTAATATAAATCACATTCACATATTTGGTCTGGTTAAAGAACCTATGACTTCATTAACGTCTGAAACCAATCGTACACCCATGTGTTTGTACACTAACAATAATTTCTGACTTGACAGTTAGATCCTTTTACATGGAGGTGCTGACAGTCTTATGTTCACCTCCTGTAAAAGCCCCAAATTACATTAAAATACTACACATGAATGCACAGTTGTGTAATTATTCATAGTTTCAAGCCATTTTGATTTAAATAAATCATAGGTGAGTCCCTCCTCTGACTGCCCTTGGCATTTGACTTTGGTTTAGGTCCCTTTTTGCACGATTTCTCCGCTGTGATGTGGACCGAGAACACTTTTGACACATCTCTGGAAACACACTTCTAATTTGTCCCCCAGGCGGTGGTTATGACGCGAGTTGACACTGAGGTCTGACAACATGACTTCTTTCCTCCTCTGGCCAAAGCTGCCGCAAAGATGCAGCTCTGCCGCCTCCAGACCAGAGAATCGGGGTGTCTTACAATTGAGTTGTTTCCCTCCCCTCGCCTTTTGGGACATCGGTTCGAATTAACGCCACCGCCGTCTGACTCTTAAGGCACTGCCGCTGACAGCTGGAGCGCTCACACACACCAGGTGCTTCTGTCTCCGCTGAGGTGCCTATGACACCTACCTGTTTTTTAGCCCCCGACCTGTCAAGGGAGCCAGATTTAATTAATGTAATGATCAAAGCAGGAAAAGCAAGTTTAGCCCTGAGGTAGTAATCCCAGTGAGCCGCGCGCTCGCTTGCTAATTATTTAGCATTAAGGTAGACGGCGCTTATGCATACATGACTACTTCAAAGATTTGATTGGGGTTTGGTTCGTTACAACAGCAAAGCGCCCGGAGGAGTCGGTGGTGACATCAAAACATCATTGCGGATAAATCTGCTGGTGTAAAGCGTCTCGCTCTCAGCCACCAGGTAACCTTTCTTTATCCTCTCTGACAGCGCCTGTTCACAACAAACATCAGCTGTGTGAATTTAAATGAAGGGACATGGGGGCAAGTTCAGGATGCGATGACGAGGGAGATGAAAGTTTTATTTTAGGGCACTGAAAGGAGAGGATGAGCGCCCTAACCACGGTTTAAGGTGACCCCGAGGGACAGCACGCCACCACCACGGCTCATCAGCTGCAGCCCCAAATGAACTAATAATAAAAGTACATTAAAATTCATCAATTATTAGGTGATTTATGTAGTTTAAGGCACCAGTAAATTGTGAATTCCTTTGCATTTAGTTTTGGTACTGTGATTAATTCGTCTCTTCATTGACTCTTGACTACTCAGAAAATCGCATTCTGACAATGAACCTGTTCAACCAGGCAGAGCTTTTGGGACGTAGAATAAAAAAAGCCAAGAAGGTTTCACAGACCCTAACTACACCATTTTGTCAACCTGGTGAAGAATTTTAACAATTTTTTAAACCTGATGAAGAATTTCCTTTGAACTAAAGCTTTAAGGCACTTTTAGGGTAGCTATTGGCCTCCAGCTGTTATTTGCTGCTGCTTTCATACGAAATTTGGTTCCAAGGTGACAAACCATCAATTTAGTTTTCTTGTGGGATTGTTATAGAAAAATGAGGTAACTGGAATTCATATTAAGTTATTTTTTCTTCTATTTCACTTTTGGTTTCATTCACTTTTGGAAGATGTGTGGTTTGATTAGACAGAAACTCTGTTCTAAAACAAGCAGAATGGACATTAGTGGAGTCCAATGAACACACTGTGTGCCAGTAACCACCGTTTCTGTTCTTGCCAGGAAAAACTGTTTCTTTCCAAGGCTATTTCAATGACAAATTCAACAATTCTCCCTGTAATTTTGGACAATACCATGCTCAATTTGCATAAAGCAAATTGTTATTCATTTTAGCCCATGTGCCAGAGATCTGATGGTGTTGCAATCCCAGTGGTCACCAGTAGAGTTTAATGTCTTACAGTAAATTAACTCCAAGACTTAATAAAGTCTTTAATGTCTGCAGTTTTTACTTGAGAAAACTTCTTTTCCCCATATTTATGTAACTGACCCATATCCCTCGAGAGAAATGTTGCATTGTTGAATCAAGAATTACTTATGCTAACCTGCTTCCACCTCTGGGTGGTCAGGTGTTTCTGCCTCAGGAGAGCAGTATGTGTTTCCATGCACAAGATCTAGTGAGGAATTACTGGAAAAGCCTCAGTGCTTACAAGACATCCTCTTCTTAGAGTCATTTTTCATTTGTGCGGAGAAAAGTTCCTTGAATCTGACCATGTGCCTGCTTGCAAATCTTAGCCAGGGCCCAAAGACAAATGATTTGCTTCATCTCCGTATCTGGATTCTTGGTAGTTGCTACAGAGGTAATAAGATTGGACCTGGAACTAGAGATTTTCTGCTAAGGTATGGTAGCAAATGTAAAGGATTTCAAGGATTTTAACTGGATGACCATTGCCTATTTGATGCATTCTGGCTTGACTGAAGCACCATTCAGTATGAAAAGCCATGCAATTATGACTTTAATGAATTCTGAGTTCTGCAGAGCTTGTTGTCTCGTTGGATGAGTAAAAGCAGGCCTCCAGCCGTTAGCGTAGCCGGGTCTTTCCCTCCGGTGTACAACATGAATAGACAAGAAAAGAACAGTCTTCAGACTGACACACAGGGCTCTCATTGAATCATGTGAACTAAGACAGGGGGAATTTCTGATAGCCCCCATTTTGGTGCACAGACGTAGAGACAAAAGACCTCACTGTCTGCTGCCGTGGAGCTGCGACTTACCTCCAGGCACTGCCAAATAAAAAAAGAAAAAAAAGAAAGAGAAAGAAACGACCTCTTGGTTTTGGGACCTGAGCAGTTGCCCATTGTTCCACTTAAAATGAAAATCCTCGCTCCTCCGTTGGGGCCCCCAGTAACCTGTTCGCAAGCAGCTGGTGACCACCTGTGGAGCAAGTCAAATTAGGGAAGGATTCCTACTGTTTCTGTTTATTGTCTGCAGGTTTTTGTGTGTGGTATTGTGCTTTGGTCCTGCACAGTGGTGGTGGAGGTGGGTCGACCGGCGGGACAGCCAGTGGCTCCCAGGAGGCTTTTGTTTTGTTGTTCAAATCATCAGGTTTTTCTCCCTTTCGGCAAAGCAATAACGCAGCTCTTGTCATGTTCTGCTGCTTGTGTTGGACTGCTGATTGTTACTCACAGAGGGAAAATGAGTTTTGGTGCAGTGTCAGAAAATTAAGAAGACTTTCAAGAGGTGATTATGATGGTCGATGAGGTGAGGTATCAGCCCTGAAAAATGTTTCTTTTGTTCCTGCAGTTTGATCTTTTATTGTCAATAAGCAAAAAGAACACCTAAAAAATTCCTTCAGAAAGGTCTGTGAGCCTGGAATAAATACTAAATGTCTTGCGTGACTATCTTTGAATCTCCAAAAACAAAAAAGAAAAAAATATGGAGATGAGACATGACCTCTGCCCATTTTCCCTCAAATTATCCAATTTGGCCTTTATGAGATCTCATAGCCTGGGAGCCTAGAATTCCTTTTTCATCCGAACAAGAGGTGCTCTTGTTTGCCACTGTGACCATTCAGCACAGACATAGAAAACAGATATTAATCATCATTTGGACACACCAAGAAAAAAAAAATCACTTATGGGTCACAACAAAATGAGTCAGTATTTCAAAACTGCAAAACACGGTGGCTCTTTGTGTCCGCTTCCCGTTCCCAGGAATGCTGCTCGTCTTATGACTCGAGGTGGGGTTGGGGAGGTGAATGACATCACCGGTTGATCCACATTTGAATTCTGACACAGTGGCACCTTGTGTTCCTATTCACCCCCCACCTCCCCGCCATCTCCTCTCTGAAGCCTGATTTGTGCTTGGCTCTGCCTTTTCTTTCCTCCCTCAAAGAATACCTCCTTTTCTCTTCCTCCTCTTAAGCAGCTGCCTGCGTATGAAGTGGAGAAAATGACACTCCATCTCATGATGAATGGTCCTTGACCCCTGGAACCCGTTCCTGTGGGGCTCACTCGGAGCTGCATTTACATAAGCCAGGAGATCTCACGCACGTACTTGTTTACATCCGGGAAAAACCACTGATGCTCGCCACTGCTAAGGTGCTGCAAATGAAGATTAAATATTTGTTGATCAACCTCAGCTGTAAATTGGACAACCTTTACCGCTGTTTTTCCCTCTCAGCTCCCGCTTTCTGGTTTGACACACATCCGCAGTGGTGGGGTTGCCTCACTGAGAGCCCTTTTGTTACATGATTAATTACTCTGAGCAACAGTTATGGCGGGATTAACAATTAGCTAGACCTGTCAAACAGTCAGTCTAAGATGGCAGACTAATTGAGCGGCTGGTTGGCCATTGTGTCCCAGTATAAGGCCAAGGAAGTGGGGATGGTTCACAAGCCTTTCATCTCTTTTACAGGCCTAATACCGCGGCAGAAAAGGGCCCGCTATCAGGCACAGTGAGCTCGGGTAATTTTTCATGAATATTCATATGCCTCTTCTATCCGCAGTGAACTTTGCAAAGTTACCTTCATGGTGCATGTTCTGGAAGTCTACTGTTCTTATTCTGTTAGAGAGGATGTTCACGGACTGTAAAAAGTTGTACACACTGCAAAAAATGTCCATCTTACCAAATGATTTAGTCTTAAAATGGAAAATCTCACTGTGTCCTTATCTTGAAACTGAAGCAGCAATATTTTTTCCACCCTCATTTGTTGAAAATGTCTGGAGCACTGCAAAGAAGTCAAAATATCCTGCCCCAATGGAAGATTTATACTCTTCATTTAATAAAAATCAGGTTTTCAAGAGTGAATAAGTGACTGAAGTGCTATTTTTGGAAAGGAAGCAGCTCTAGAAAATGTGCTGTGTCCAGATTTTGAACACATAAAGATGATGAGCCGACTGAATTAACTATTATGTTGGTTAAGCATCATCACTAACAAAAGACAAAAAGACAAGAAAAAAGATCAAACCCAGAGCAGCCCCAGCCCAACAAAGAAAAAAATGACCAAAAAGTTTCTTATGAGCCAAGTTTTGGACAAGAAAAAAAAAGAAAAAGGAACCTGCAAGGCCACACAACTGAAGTGGCTTCCTCAAAGACTGTTTATCCCCGGTGTCCATGGGAAGAACCCCAGCGGAACAGATGCAACGGCAAGCCATGGCTCCTCATGAAAGGTTTTGCCTGGAGGCGGGGAGGCGAACGACTTGATCGTGAAGAAAGTCAATTGTTTTCCCGCTGAAAGGCAAAAAGCCCAGGAGGAGCTGCACCATGGTGTGTGGGACATATCAAAATATTTGACAGACTTCAGCATTATGAAAAACCTCCGTCCCTTTTTTTTTTGGAGGTTTTGTTTTTCCTCCCACCACCGACCCGTCACACTCCCATCAGGCCCCCTGACTGGCCCGTGTCATTGTTTGGGCCCTGAGAGTTCAAAGCGGGCCCTTTAGGAGCCGCTCAGTGTGCGCTGACACCATGTAATGAAATTAGCAGTTGTTGCTAAACAGGTTTCAATCAAAGAGTCCGAGCCAAGACCAAGTGCCCACTGTTCATGAATCACCTCTTTCACTGACTTATGGCAGACAGTCTGGGACATTGTTACTCCTTTCATTGACCCATCATTCAGCCAGGTAGTCCCACCGAGAATAAAAAACACTTTTTTTCAAAGAGAGACCTGGCTGAGAAAGCGGCACCAACAACAAACAGCGTACAATAACAGGCACAAAAGTCTTAAAAGTCAAGTGTTAGAATTAAAAGGTCAGTCCACCCAAACTGCAAAATAACATTCTCATACTTACTCGTAGCAGCGCCAGGCAAATAGCTTAGTTTGATCTGCTGAACTTTTGAGATAATTGTCTGTGAGATTTGTCACCACAATGTAACAACAGGGACTGGAAATGTATTTGTAGTTGCCAAAGTAAATTTCATAAAGTCTGGGTCACTCGCTGTGAACAGTTTTCAGTTGAGCAACTAAAGTATTATGTTCACTCAACTTATTTCGGGTAATTTTTAAAATCAAGTTTAAGTTTTTATGATTTGTTATGCAGCAAATATATAGATATATATTTTGGAAACAGGTTAATATATTCTTCACATTTTTCACTTGTCAAATAAGATTTTCAAGACCCATTCATAGATAGAAACTACTTGAAAATAAAACATGTTTATATCTGCGACACAGATTTCTTTTGTATTATTAATTGTATCTGTTGATGTATAGAAAATAGTAAAAAAAAAAAAACGTTAATGCAAGATAAAGTAATTATCGGCATTCATTAATGCGTTAACTTGGCCAGCTTAACTTTTAAATTTAAGGTGGTGTCAGTGGAAAACAGTTGTGTTTGTGTTTAAGGTGGTCTCAGTAGATGTGTGTTCTGTGTGGGTTCAGTGGAGGATTGTGGAATTTGTTTCAGATCTATTTTAAGTTTGTCTCTCTGTATTAGAAATCCTGGGAGGATTCATTCATTAGTTAATTCTCTGACCATAAATGGACCTCTTGGACTCATGGAGTGACAGCTATTTAAACCGTCTCACAGAGTAATCTCTCTGTTTTCTCTCCTCTTCTTCTCTTCACTCTGTCCTCTTTCATTCACCACTTATCATCTAAATCTACTCTTTATTTTCTTTCTGTTCTGTTGTAATCCGTCCATCATGGCCCCCAAGAAACCAGAACAAAAGAAAGAAGCACCGAAGGTTTCACCAGAACCAGAAATTGTTAAGGAACCGAACTTTGATCCACACAGCATCAAGGTCTGCCTCTGTCTAACCGTCTGTCTCTCTGTCAAACCGTCTGTCTGTCTCTCTGTCAAACTGTATGCCTATCTGTCTAGCTGTCTGTCAGTCTGTTTTTCTGTCTGTCTCTCAGTCTCTCTTTCTGTGTCTGTCTAACTATCTGCCTCCCTGTTGGTCTATCTGTCTGTCTTTATGTCAGTCTGTCTGCCTCTCTGTCAGTCTGTCCGTCTAACCGTCTGCCTCGCTGTCAGTCTGTCTGATTTCTCAGAGATGTTAAAAAGCGTAAGATGAAGTATAGATATATAGAAAAACAGATAAATTTTTTTTCTCCACAAAAATCATAAAATCAACAAAAGTTAGTTCAGACCAGAATTTTAAAGGGACCTACATTTTATTACATTCAATTTAGTTTTATTATTTTTCAAATAGTCCGTACTCCTTAAAACCCATAGACCTAACAGTTCAGTTCAGTTTAATTTCATTTGTATAGTGCTAGTGTTATCTCAGGACAATTTTCAAATAGAGAAGGTGTAGACCGAACTCCTTGTAACATTATTTACAGAGACCCAACAGTGCCAACATGAGCAAGCACTTGGCGATGGGGGCAAGGAGAAAGTGCCTTTTTCAAAAACATAGGACAGACCCTTCGGCTCTACGTGGGTGGTCGTCTGCCTTCCAACAGAGAGAGAGAGAGAGAGAGAGAGAGAGAGATGCGCTAATGGTAGTGACTGATGATGAAGAAAGACCACCATGAGCAAGTATTTGATGACCAACGGCAAGGAGAAACGTCCTTTTAAGAAGGCAAAACCTTGGGACAGACCACTCGGCTGTATGTTGGGCTGTTGTCTGCCTTAATCGTGTTTTACTTTGTGTAAAATAAAGTATTAAATTGTAGAAGTACCTGAAGGAACTACAGTATACTGAAGTACTCATGTTCAACTCCACATGTGCAGATTACTGATCAGAATGTTAACGTATTTTCAGATTGACTTCAGTGCTGATCAGATTGAAGGTAACACACACACACCATTAATTGAATCAGAGCTAACAACTATTTATGGACTAATCTCACTGTATAAACACTGCTGTGTGTGTAGAGTTTAAAGAGGCCTTCCAGCTGTTTGACAGAACTCCAGAAAACCAGATGAAGATCTCATTCTCTCAGTGTGGAGACGTGATGAGAGCTCTTGGACAAAATCCAACCAACTCTGAAGTCTTCAGAGTTCTGGGACACCCCAAATCTGAGGGTACACACAAACACAGACACATTTGTTTATATTTGTGTTGAACTAATCATATCTTCATACAAATATCAATTCAACTTTATTTTTATAGACCCTTTGATACATGTTGGTGCAGTTCAAAGAGTAACAAGTGTAGACAGTGATAGAGTGAAATAAAACTAGATGACAAAATTAATGAGATAAAAAATGACAACAAAATAGATGTAACAGTTCTAACAATAATATAGTATTTCATAAAAGCTTTACTGGAAACTACATACAATAGATGATTAAAATTACAAGACTAAATAAGAGAAATAAAATCAATAAAGTTGATAAGAAATAAAATAATAATAATAATAATAATAATTAAAGCTGCAAGCAGCATTGAACGGGACCTCACAGCC
>NW_023340206.1:11596899-11597739 GCF_004916995.1 Morone saxatilis
TTCCACCCAAACTGCAAAATAAATTCTCATACTTACTCGGTAGCAGCGCCAGGCAACATAGTTAGTTTGATCTGCCTGAATTTTGAGAATAAATAATGTCTGTGAGATTTGTCACCACCAATGTAACAACAGGGACTGGAAATGATTTGTAGTTGCCAAAGTAAATTTCATAAAGTCTGGTCACTCGCTGTGAAACAGTTTTCAGTTGAGCAACTAATAGATATTATGTCACTCAACTTATTTCGGGTAATTTTTAAAATCAAGTTTAAGTTTTTATGAATTTGTTATGCAGCAAAATATATTAGATATATATTTTGGAACAGGTAATATATTCTTCACATTTTCACTTGTCACAATAAGGATTTTCAAGACCCATTCATAGATAGAAACTACTTGAAAATAAAACATGTTTATATCTGGCGACCACAGATTTCTTTGTATTATTAATTGTATCTGTTGATGTATAAAATAGTAAAAAAAAAAAAACGTTCCCAGCAAAGGGACATTTTCACATATTGTGTTTTTGTCCCAAAAAACATATATAATGAATTTTAAATGATATAAAACAGATAAAAAAATGCAAAATTGTAGCTGATTATTTGCCACGATGTGCAAATAATGCAGCTCAACAATTGCAGTTGCAGTAATTCAGCATTAGCGGCGGCTGTTTAATGTGTATTTACACGATGTTGGCGTCAAATATTTCTACCTGGTGCTTCCACAACTCGCACTAAGGTGGAATTATCCTTTAATGTACGACACATGTACAACCGCTACTGCATTAACAATGGCCTCCGCACAACACTGCTGCTTATCGTGTGTGTGAGTGTGTTTGTGTGG
>NW_023340206.1:11597755-11598119 GCF_004916995.1 Morone saxatilis
TGATGCATGTGTTTACATGTGTGTATTCATGCATCTGCGTGATGCATGTGTTTATTTGCATGTGTGTTGTGCTTCATGTGTGTGTTCTCGCCTCCAGGCCTGTCTCCTGAGCCTCCCCCCACCTCCTCCACCTCCCACACACACACCTAAAACCGATGGCTTTGAATCACTGGCAACCCTGCTGCTAATTTATTTGCGCTGAGCATTATGGGAATTAATGTACCTGACATTCAATGACAACAGCCGGCGCTTTGTGGCCCTTTTTACATTTCAACACATTCCTGCCGTACACACGGCTGCCTATTGAAACACGTCCATCTTCCCCACCTAGCTGAAAAGAAGAAACACACAGACACAGACACAG
>NW_023340206.1:11598135-11615600 GCF_004916995.1 Morone saxatilis
CACACACACACACACACGGCAGGCTCTGAACCTCTAGGTGCAGTAGGCTGTTAGCGGTGGCTGATGATAGTAGCAAAACATTAACATAATAATTAGTGTCTTGTAATTGTTTCATTAAAACCAGTTGTTCCATTTCTCCTCTTGTTCTCCCAGAAGACGCGAGACGGAGTTTGGACGTCAGCCAAAGGGAGGGTCGGTCCACGTTTGTACCCGCTCAAGATGTTTGCCTGCTCTCTGGGAAGCCGGGGAGGCTGTCAGCGGCAGTGGCGGGCGGCAGGCGGCGGGCGCGGCCACTCTCCGGCCATATGCAGAGACAAAACAAACACGAGGGGCGGGCGGGAAACTCTTATAGCATAAAGCTTCTGGAAATTGACTAAAAAGTGCAGATTTTAATAATAAACTTCAATCAGGAGCTAATGTGAGACAAACTGACTCTCTTCCCAGCTTTCTTGCGACCTCACTTGTCAAAAATAACAGCCTGTGTTGCACAAAGTTCCTCAATAATGAACAAAATCCTATATATTATGTCAGTTCCTTTAAAAGGTCACAGTGTAATAATATTGAAAGCTGGCAGTTCATTTAGAAGCTGTGAATACATACACAAGCGCTCATGCATATACAGTAGCCGCCTGTCTGTGAAGTGCATTCATTCAATCTCTCTCACACACACACACAGATTTCAGCTCTCATTAGCATTTTAAAGAGGAATTCCACTCGTTCATCGTTTAGTACCTGCCAGTCGGCATTTGTGAGCATGATCGACTATTCCTAAAGCGACCCACTGAAGAAGTGAAACCTGTGATGTTATTAACATTTAAATTATAAAGCTGCTACATGATGTGTGCGTGAGAGAGTGATTCTGTGGGCAGACAAAAGGTGATTGAGTTGTATTTTTTACCACAGAATGAGCTCCAGACGTGTATAAATATATCAACCTGTGCCCTTAGTCACTTTTTTGCTTCTCTCAGGTTAGTCGTGATGCAGAAATTCATGACTTTACATCTTATTGACAATTTCAAATGTTCTTCATCCTTGAAATCAACTGTACAAGACCCCCCAAAAAATAACATTAGGTCGTAACTAAATTAAAATTTTATTTTTAGTTCTCTGTTATGTGATAACCCTAATTACAAATTGAAATTGAAGGTCAGTTAGAGTAAGAGGCAGAATTTAAAACTGGTGCACGTAGCATCACTCATTTCACTCTAAGTTCTGACCCGAAGCAGGATTTTGCGGCGAACAAAAGTTTAGAAGATAAGTGGCTGGAGGGATGTGAATAAGATTTGAATGAGGAGGGGTTGGTTGGATTGACCTAAAATATTTATACTGCAGAGTAAAAAGTACAAAAATCCACTTACTAGTGTTTTCTAGAGTTTTCAGTCACATCTCATGGTCTATAGCAGCAACTGGAGTTTGCCCACTTGTCGTAAAAATGGCTCAGTTGTCGTCGTGTGACCTAAATATGGAAATAAGTAAAAACAAACAGGTAAGAGTGTTTTTTTTTTTTGTCAAACTACAACATTGATGCTCAAGAATTAACTTTCAGGCTCAGTTTTTATGAGATACAAATATGGGAGACAAATAATTCAAAGACACACAAAACAGTTAAAAACATTTTTATTTCAAGTGTTCTTATGTAAGACAACACGAAGGTCCCTCCTTATTATCCAATTAAAAATCTATTTGGTTTGCACATCAGATGTTATTTTCATGTCACATTTACTAGTACAAAATGAGGTCATCATTAAAGGATTAAATGGGTAGGATTTAGCAGTGAAGTTACAGATTACAACCAATTGAATACTGAAGAAACTACGGTGGCCCTACCTAGAGCAAGACATTTGATTCACAAACTTATTCGGAAGATAAAACATATCATAAAACATCTGTTACAGCTTACAGACAAACTTCTTGCTTCAACTTTGACGTGCTGTAGTTGTGCCAACTATGAAAATAAGATTTAAGTTGCACAGAACCATCTTTATTTACTATCCAATGTTTACTGAAATCATGTGCTATCATTAAATCAATCACAAAATGATTGTTTTTCAGCCCCTCTAAAAACTTCTTTACTCACTTTGACAGAAATACATTTAACAAACGTAACCACTTAGCACACAAACAGCTCTGACAGCTTTGCAACAAATGCGCCGAATCCTGTTTCTATTTTCCTGCAGTGTTTTTGTGTCCCTGAACATACGTGTTCTGCCAGACGACTTCACACACACACACACACTGCTTGCTGTTGTTGTCTGCAAGCTGCGGCTCTCCACGACTCCCCCATCTCTCTCAGTGGCAATTAGCAGTGAGGAGGCATGGGAGGCAATAAGAGGCATACGTCTTCATTGGGCCAAGTTCTGGGAGGGGAGGAGGATGTGTGTGTGTTTAAATGTGTTGTGTGTGTGTGTGTGTGTGTGTGTGTGTGTTGTTTGTGTTTAATTGTTGGTGTTGTGTGTGTGTGTGTGTGTGTGTGTGGCATGACAGCCTGTTGTCACAACCCACCAGATATGTTAGATACCACCGCCGGGGATTTGACATTTAGTGTTTTTTGACAAACTTCTGAACGACCGTCCTCCCTGCAGATCATTATCAAAGCATTTCTGTCTCTATAATCCAGAGTGAATGCTTCCGAACACAACGATGATCATTTTTGTTGAGAGAGCAACTCTCGAGTGCCAACAAGGGGGGTGCTAGGAGGGTGGGGGTGCCTGCAACTCACTTGGGCGTAGTTAACACAATACATTTCCATTTCCCAAAGACAGATTTGTTTGGGCAGCGCCGATATAAAGAGACACCCCCGGTGGCTGACAATGTTTCTGTCAAACTTATTGAATCTTCGCAGAAAAAAGGGGGCATCTTGGAGGCAGGCCGGCAATCTAAAACATTGATAATAGATCATGGGAGATATGAATATGTTTTTGTTTGTTTGTTTGTTTGTTTGTGCTGGGGGTCGATTTAATCCCCGCTTGCCTTAGAAATCTCCCAAAGACTGATTGGTGTCGCGCACTGCAATTAACTCCACGAGCACCGTCTATAAATCAACTTCCTGAACTCGGCGTGGAGGAGATGATGTTTTTGAAATTAGCACCATCCGCCGCTTGTATTGTGGGGGGGCGGGCGGGGAGGGAGGATGGTGGAGAGAAAGGTGTGGGAAGGGACGGGGGGGGGGAGGGTGTTGATTTTCAAAATAACGGCCGCTCTGATATGTGATATTCAGAAAACACGCAGAAACAAGTTTCAGAAAATCACGTTCATTCTTCAAGGCGCCGCGGGGGAAACGCACACACGCTCATTTTCTTGACGTTTTGAGTGGCGAGCGCGCTTTTTTATTTTAACTGATCGCCTGTTTGGTTGCAATTGAAGCATCGGCGCCTCCCTCATATTCGCCTCCCGCGCTCCCATGGCATTATGAGCCATGAGTTGCTGTCATTGCCTTCACAGAAGAGGAGCATTTAGGTCAATTATCATTCCATTCAGAATCATGCTTGACTACTTAGATAAAGAAAAACACTTATTTGCCTACATGGTCCGAGCAGAGTAATATTTCTCTGACTGAGGCCTGCGTATCAAGAGAATGCTTTATTGCTTTACTTATTCATGTTTCATTTGCAAATCCATGTGTGAGTGTATGTATTTCCATCCTCAAATATATACAGTATGCGTGCATGTTTGTGTGTGTGCATTCCCTTGCAAGTGCAGCTGATATCGCTAATCCTGTTTACTTCTCTTTTCCTCTCTCCTCAGTATTTCAAATATACCTTATGCCTTTCTCGACTTCAAGGCGTACCCGTGGAGGAGAACGCGGCCCCTGGCCCGGCGATCCAGCACACACTCGCCAGAACAAAGAGAGCCTCCCCCCCCATATTCGATTCCCTCTCTGAATATGTAAAACACAGCAGCAGCAGTAGAGTCAACTCTGAGAAATTACCAGAACTATCTGGGCCATTGACAGGCCTCCCCTGTGGTCAAATGGGCTGCGGCTGTGTTTGGTGAGCCCCCCTGCTCTGTTTTTCTGTGGCTCTTCGTAGATAACCAGTAGGGAGGAGGAGACGCACTCGGGTGAGCTCCGGCAATCGGGTTTGTGGAACTCGGACGAGTGTGACTGTGGTGGTGCACTCTGCCCTTGAAGGCGTTTTTATAATCTCCCATGTTAAAAGGGGCAACATGAAACATATTTTATTGACCCAGAAGGACAAAATGACCACAATTGTATCTGCTGGAGGTCCAAACTTCACCTGCTGAGATTTGCAGCTTTCAAAACACACTTTGTGGCTTTCTGTTGAAATAAAACTCAAGCTCTCCTTCTCATCATTCCAGGTTGCATCTGGCTTCTACAAGTTGTGACCAGTTCAACCAAGAAATGTTTTCTTTCTTCTCTGATTGTTCAATTAGAATCATTTAAAAAAAAAATACAATTATTCAGCAACTCCCCCTAAAACAAAACTATGCCCCCTAGCGAGCCATCATCACATATCGCATTGCATATCTCTTTGAGAGGCGAGTAGTTCTAGCAATAGGTGATCCTTCCTTCTCAGCTGGTTTGATTTCAATAATTTTAGATGCCTGAAGAGGTGAAATTATCCAGAGTCTCAAAAAATAAACATAATAACATGTTGTAAAAGTATGTTCTTTCAGCTTTAGAATCCTGTGAGCGCGCTCAGATTGATCTTGTAGTATATTGCGGGGCCCTGACCCCAGGTTGGGAACTAATGGATTAATATGCTGACTTTAAGGGTCGGTTCGCCTACTTTTCTTGATAGATCATACTGAAATCTGTTGCCAGAGAAACGTACAAAATGACAAGTTGGTGTTTTGGGAGAAAAAAAATCTTACTGTTGAGTTTTTCGTAAGCACTGCAAAAATTTTACTTCCATTGTATTTAGGATTTGGCGTAAGATATCTCTAGAATCAAGCAGTAAATATTGTAAAAGTTTGACAAACACAAACAAACATATGTGCATGGCCGGACACAGCTGGGGGTAAGATAGTGAGTCTCGGTTAATCAAGTATGATGACGTATTTTCCATTTGCTGATCTAGACACTTTACGTAGTTATTTTCTTCTTTATGAAATTTTGCATCTGCATTTTATGAATCCATTTTGTTTTGAACAAACAGAAGAACTGAGTAGTTAGCAAGAGCAGCATTAGTCACAATGGCTAAAAAGGCAAACAAAGAGCACCACTAACCAAACCAAAACTATTCAAACAGCAAAGAAGGCCGCTGTCTCAGTCCTGCCTATATAAAAGATGGTGTTTAAAGGTACATTTGACTCTAATGGTACATTTTATATGCAGGTGTTCTCTTAAACCCATGTTAGAAGGTTTAGAAGGTTTATTATAGATATTTCCGACCGTTTTAGGTGATGATATTTTGAACCATTTGTGATTCCCCTGACCCGTTGGCACTGCAGCGGCCCTTCTTGGCCCACCATCGGCGTCAGGGGAGATCCTGATTCACAGAAGCCATGGCTGCTCCTCAAACCCGCCGGCAGATGCTCCCTCTCTCCTGCCTCGCCAGCCGGCAACGTGCCTCCTCTGACATGCCTGTGTGTCTGTCTGCCTGACTCAGTCTGTCCATTCGTCCGTCCATCTGTCCGTCAAGCGGGTAAAACCTGAAGCCGTGATTGTAAAAATCGCACACTGGTATTTAAAGGGGCAGTAAGTGAGTTATTTGCCTCCCTGCAGGACATTCTGTGCAGGGATCTAGAAATAATATCCAAAATTAGAAAAAAAAGGTTCAAGGAAGGCAATATGTTCCCATGAATCATTAATTGGCTGACGTGTTTCAGTGCCCACATTGGCTGATAAATGATTGATAGCAACATGTTGCAGTATTGAGCCTTTTTCCTGTCTTTAGATACATTAAATCTATGACTTCAAGAACAGGTCAATGTAAGGAGTATAAAAGCTGTACTGGATATTTATTTTTATGAACAGTAGCTCAAATGACTTGACCTGTAATTTGAGTGGAGTCACATGTAGTGTCTAACCAACAGAAATGTATCCCCCATCTCTGCACTCCACTCCATTTTAGTCACTTTCAGCTTTCTGTTTTGGTTTAACGGTCCACAACTTTACAGTTTTGTTTCAGTCTCAGTGCTTTCATCAGTGTTGTTTCAGTAAAAAAACGATTTCTAAATACATTGTACACTAGCCTGCCTACCCAGCATTAACTAAGTTATAAAATAGCTGGTGAACAGAGTGAAGCCTTTAGCAGCTAAAGAGTCAGACAAAAGAAGAAAAAAAAACTTTTCTCAAAAGTTGGTAAAGATGAACAACCAGAGCTAAAATTGGATTTCATTGCTAACACATTTGCCATATGATAATGTGGCAATTTTGTGTTTACAGCGTGTTCCTGTGCCCTCTGCGTGTGACAGAAAATAATGAATGCAACTATTTTGGTGTAAATTATATTCCATTGATTTAGACTTAAGACTGCTTCAAAAGGAAATGTAGTCAGTGGTGGCAAATGTACACAAATTATGCCCTTAAGTAGTAGTACATATACTTACTATTACTATTTCTAGTAGAATTGGTCCTTGATATAAATCTGAGAATTAAAACTGAGTAGAAGAAGTTGTCTTTTTAAAATTATCCTCATTTAGATGGAGAATATCACCATCATTAATAATTGAATGTGGGAATCGACGCCGGATACAGACTCACTGTCTCTGCATCCAGTAAAGCTTGTAGGAATATTGTCACAGATTGTATAAATGAGAAACTTTCTTGACAATAAACACTTGTTAATGAATAAATCATACCATTAATGACTGGAAGTTTGTTTTTCTTGGGTGGGTTTTTTTTTTCTTCTTGTGGCTGCATGAACCCCTGGAATGGGGCCACGGCCATCTCGGTCTTGTGTGTTCTTGTGTGTGTGTGTGTGTGTGTGTGTGTATGTGTCTCGGTGTGTGTTTGTGAGCTGTGGTCCAGCGTCCACTGGGGAGACTCGGCTGCTGCCCCACTTTTCTCGCTCTCATGTCGGACCGGGACCATCTGACGGGGCTAAAGACCAGTGTCACATGTCTATATTTGGCCGCCGCCGCCGCCGCTGCCAGAGCTCAGCACTGCAGTTGTTTTCCAAAATGCGCGGGGCAATCGATGATAATGAGGAAGGACATTTTAATTAGGGCTGTCGCAACCTGGGGACGACATGCGGGCTTGCTCAGCAGGGGGTGAGGGAGAGGACGGGAGGGGGGTCTGGTCACCATCACACCTCCTTCTGGGAGTTTGACTGGTGAAAGTCTCGCTGCATTTTTAGAAGGAAATTAAATTAAATATGCATAGAAAGCTTTACTATGGTAACATTTCATTAGAAAATTCAGATTTTAAAACCTCTGCCTATCTGCTTGAGATAATAGAAACACTGAATATTTTTGCAAATTTTACTTCAAAATTTAAAAATATAAATTACACAATTTATTCAGCAAAACTGGACTTAACAGCACCTGCTCCAACTAAAAAGAGGTGATGCTGGGTGGAGACTTCTACAGGACAAAAAACAACAACAACGAACTGACGAATCAGGACAAAGTAAAGCTGTGATATATTTCATAGATTCTTGTAAATACCATTCCCATCAACATCCAAACCCAAATTACAACACATTCTGATTTCTCTGAAGGCTCCCATGTTTCCAACTTGGCTCTATAAAACAGAAGTCAAGCAAATATGGATGCTTCAAGACCACCATTTAAGAAACTCAAACCTAAATTTAAAGGATATGGTGTTATTTTGTCCAATGTCACAAATTTGTCACAGTATTTTTAACCCTCACAGGACCAACTCTATAATCATACAACCGATGTGGCCACTCGAAAGTCGTACACATAGAAATCTTAAATCTTTCTCATCTCTAATTTCCATCCCATATGACACAAACAAACCCATATGACATTAAACTCATACTGCATTTCAGAAAAATACACTTCGGACAACTTGCTTGAACATAAACCAAAAGAAAATTAAGCTGTTTTTTTCTGCAAAGGCTCTGAATACCCTCAAACTCAATTTGACTTTAACTAATACTTTAGCTTTAGTTGCAGAAGTTAGCCAAGTATGATCTAACTTCCTGTTTGGAGGTTGGTTTAAAAATGTAAAGAAAAAAATATGTCCACATTACATAGTAGTGTAGAAGAGACAGCTAACACTAACATCTCTGAATAACAATTAGCACATTTCTGACATGCAGCCTGGTCAAGCATGTTCCAGTCTTCAGAATTTGCTGCCATGCCTGCAGGTTATTTTAAGCTATTTGCGCATTGTGAAATCAAGTGATAAAAAATCAAAAAGAGGACAAAACTCATATCTTCTATTGCTCTAACACAACATGAAATCTGCACAAAACCGCCTGCAGAAAAGGACAGAGTTTCGAAAATGAAACTCATTAAACATCTAAAGTCATTTATGTACATGTGAGAAAAGAATTCCTATGAATTTCAAAAATAGGGCTGTTTAAAATTAAAAATTGATTATGTCATCGGGGATTTAGATGATAATATGCATGTATGAGAAAACCCATCCTGCTCTACATATACAGGTCTTTTAGTTCACACTCACAGACAGAAAAAGACTTCTAATGAGATCAAGAGAAGAATAAACTTTAACTTAAAGATCACCAGGATCATAAGAAATCAGCAGCAAGGAGCCATAAGTAACAAGTAACCCTTTGTCTTGAAAATATTTATGTATATTAGAGACAATAAGGACAATAAATATTTCATGAATGTGAAAAACTGTACTTCATATGTACTGGCTATGTTTGTGTACCAGATGAAAACAAAGCAATAAGCCCACTGCAACATTGTTTAATATTCATCCTACATCCTCAAGCAAAAGCTATACAAGGTGTGAGAAGAAAAGCCTGTACAGAATCACACCAAAAAATGCAAAAGTTGGGAATAACTGCATAAATTATCATCTGTGCCAGTAATGAAAGTGGCGTGCCCCGGTGCATGTGCACAAACAAAAGCAAAACAACTCTGACAACAAATCCGCAGCCCAATCTGAACACTTCTTCACCTTATGAAAAATGAAAACAGGCTGAAAACCTGGAAAAAGCCAATGGCTAGTCATGCACAGCTCGCTAATCAACTAAAGGCAACATCAGAAAGAATAGGTAATTTGAGACACAAAAAGAATAAGTAATTTGGGAGGCACATACCCAAGTGGCCAAATTATTTATGCCTAATGGAACGGGGGTGTGTGCATTCATTTGCAATTAACCGATCTGCTTTATTACCTGTCACTGGAAACGCTTGCTAATGCAGCTGAAAGCCCCGTCTACAACGCCTTTAATTACAGTCTGAGGTGTGGAGGCATTTCCTGCTGGAAGCAGGAGTGTTTTCCTACCTTTCCTCCGGTGTCTGTCTTCCTGCAAGTTGTATCCGAACAAACTCTCTACTGATTTCAAAAAGTGGAAAGGGGAAAACAGTTTCTCTACGCTTTGAGTTTCTGGGACATGAACCTGCAAAAGTCAGTATTTAGTATCTTTACTTCATTATTTGACTAATTCCACTCACAGCACTTTCTTGTCAAAACTACAGCTGAGCTCTTTAATGGATTTAAAAACTGTAACAGGGCTGTTAAAATCCTTTAGACTTAGATTACAGATTATTGGATTGAGCATGTGTGCAAATTGAAGACCACATTTTGACAATGACTATTTCTTGTCTTTATATTCACATGTATTTTCTTGTGACCCAGTATTTCTTGAAAGACAGTGAATGGAAAAATCTAATTTTTAAGTTCTAATCCTATGTTCCTCTGTTAACTGATCATTTACCCCTTGTTATATTCTAAATGTATGTCAAAAAAACAGAAAGGTCTGCTCACATCCACGAAACAATCCATCGATTTCACTCGGAAATGTATCAAAATACTAAAGATGCTCTTAAAGTGTGACTTTAAGACATGATTGTGAACATTGATTTTGTTCAAAATGCTATAGTGGTTCTCTCTCAAACTCATATCTGCTTATATTTCTTTTGTTTGTTGCCAGGACTTTTTTTCCCATGTTTTTCATTCCTGTCAGTCTCCCTAATGCCTGACTGATATGTCTTCAGATCCCTCGTGGTGATTATGTCAGAGCAATTAAATTAGAAACAATGTGACAATGTGTTCGAGAGCTGTAAGCTTAGGTGGAAGAGGAACTGTTTTACAGTTTTTACTCAAATGTAGTCTTAGCACAGCGTACAAATATCCTGGAGTTTGTCAAAGTAAAGCACATTTTAACTGCTTTATATATTTAGTATTTGATAAACTGAGCATATGTTTTGTTTGAAAGCTACTAAAGTCGTAGGCTAGCTAAAGATGTTGAATAAAAGCAGTGGAGTAAAAGTATGAAATCAAATAAGTAAGATACAAATGCATCGAGTAAATGTACTTGGTCACTTTCCACCAACTATTTTAAGTAATAAAAGCTTTAAAATGGGGCTGGTCTGAGATCCAGACCAGGGCCAGAGTACAAATCAATCTGGACTCTTTATGTAGTGATATATTTTCCTGTTTTAGAGCATTGATTGTATGATTTAACATGACCCCATACTTATTGGTAAATGGGTACAGTATGTGACTAATGCATTAGACAATTTCTGTCAATTCAATATATTTTCAAATTTACCCCAAATCTCTTCAATGACGGTCCACTTTAAGAAGCATCATTTTTGTTCTTGTGCACTTACAAACATTTTGAAATAACAGTTGCAACAGTGATGATTTTAAGGTAATGAACACCTCAAATTGCTTTTTTCAGTATGTTTGCAATTCAAATATGAATTTTTGCTGCATGGACATAGAAAGCTTACTCTGCTGAGACGTACGTCGCTCTTCAAATATATGTAATGAGCCTGAGTATTGGGGCGGCGTTGGCACAGCGGTTGTGATTGGCTCTTTGCAGCCTTCGTACCCAGAGGAGGCTCCCTTAAGAGCAGATCTCCTGTTAAGTATGAGATCCCTGAGAGGAGAAGTGTTTGAAGGTCTCTGGTTTCTTTAAATATACCGGGCTGTCTGGGGAATATAATGGCTTCCATATATAATTAAGAAGAATTCAACGTTAGAGGGTATATGTGTCTTTGTGCTGCACCTTTAATGGCTGCAGCGGCTTGGCGTACACCATATGCCTTTATTTAGCAATGCTCACATGGACAACATTTACATTTTAGATTAGATTGTATGCCCTCAAAGGATGCTCTCATACAGAGACAACATGGAGTAGAACCACAAAGGAAGCTCCATCTCCTAGGACAGGTTTAGCAGCAACCAATAGTAAAGAAACCAAAGGTGAAAGGTCAAGGAGAACACAGAGGTATCAGGCAGGAAGTGAGTCAAATACAAAATAGAGCAAAAAATCTGGCTGGTGGTGATTAAGTCATGTAGTTTACTTAATAAGAAATAAGTTGTGGAAGCCTTGTGTTTTTGTGTTTTCACAGTAATTTGCACCTTACTGTGTTAACCAGCCATGGTTGGACAGGAGACAATATTTCTACAGATTGTTACATTTTAAAATCATCTGATCTGTCTGATTTTTGGCAGAAACGAGATGTTGAGGCAGGAAAAAGCACAGCAAGAGATCAATCAAATGTGTCTAAAAGTGTAAATGTGTAAGTGTACTCGCTTTCAAATTGCAACTAAAAATAATATTGGTTAATGTAAAAGCAGTACATAGTAAAGGGCTTTTTACATACACATACGAGAAAAAAAAGATTTTGGGGGACTTAATGAACATAAAGACCTAAAAACTTAACTGAAAATGACACTCACAACACACCAACCTAATGATTGACAGATTCAGTTAAATCACCTCTGATTAAGTCTAAGTAGATATTGTTCATTAGGCAAAGCCTGTCCATCTGTAAACACAGAACTCACAAAGAAAAACTACCAAATTCACCAAATTCACCCAAACTCACTGCTACAAATTGCTTTCAGAGTAGACTGTTCTGCACACGGTTCATGTTGCACCACCTGCTTCAAGATCACATCTTTGGCTTGAAAAAGCAGCTGCTCGTCACCCCTCCCTGGCCTTGAGACTCGTTGTCTGAGTCACCACAGTGTGTAGTCAAACTTTAGGAGCGCTCCAGGGGTCCATCGACAGGAAACGAGCGCTAATTGTGCTAATGAGCTTGTTTGGATAAGCCCTTATTTCTCCCTCAGTTCCCCCCCCCAAGCGCCACGAGTGGCCATCTGACTTCCAGAGACGCCGGGTTAAGTGACACACACTCGGGATGGGCCGGCTCTGACGGCGATGGGCCCTGGTCGAGGTTTGGTGTGCAGTGTGCCCGGCGCATCCATCACCAGTAATAAAGCTCTTTGACACAGAGGCCTGCTCTCATCCATCATCGCTCATTTAAGATACAAGTTTGGCTTCAGCGTGACAGAAGTGAGGGATTATTGCCATTAGAGGCAGATCTTTTGTTTTGATGGCCCCTCTTAATGGGGTTGCATTAGGGGGAAGTCCTAGGGGCCAGTTTTTGGGTGATTAAGCAAGCAACACATTTACAAGTCTCTAATTGAGTGAACAATGCCAGGAACCTACAGAGTGCAGAGCTGTAATGAACTAAGGCTCCCTGAACTAGCTTCATGATTAGCTAACGTTGCGGCTCGTGAATACGCAGCAAAATACGCTTCCTCCTGATACAGAGGACGAGGGACTCCTTCAGATACAGATGTGTGTGAGTTGATTCACAGAGGATTATGTAAAGCAGACAACACCAAGCTAAAGTCGAGGGCTGATGGTTACATGGATGTATTCAAGTTGCTGAAAAAGGATGTGTCAAACGAGTCTACATTGGCAGAATGTGCAAAATAATGTCATAATGCATGGGAAGGCATTAACATATGGATGCCGTATTAACAAAAGGAATTATTTAATGGTGTCTTTTTGGTCACTGAGCAGCTCACAAACTCTGTTATGGTAAGAATGTTGAAAATGCAAACTCACAAGATGATATGCAATCTTCTGAGTGACTTACAAAAGAACGAGAACAAAAAACAGTCTTTCCCAAATACGAAGATGGCGCAGGATGTCTTCCTCGCTCACCGATTGGGGTACTGCTGAGCAGCAGTAAGCTCAGTGCTGCCACTGGTGGTGAGAAGCCACAGCACATCAATATTACTTGAATAAAGTAATCTCACAAGGCTTGTATTGACTTGACAGAGTTTGACACTAGAAGGTTGATTTATCCGTGCTCAGCTTAAAGCTCAGTTTAAGGCATGTATCCATAACAACTAGTAGACTACTACTGGAAGCCAATCATTGGTGAAATATCCAACTAACACAAGTGTTAAGCCTCCATTTACCTGAAGAATAAAAGTAAAAGTAGGAGACATCTTGTGTCATCCAGTTGTTAAACTTTGGAAAAGAAAAATATTTGCATATTCATAGATCCTGGAGAAGAATCAATGAAGATGTCATTTTAATAATTTAACTATTTTTTTGTGGGAAAACCATATCATACCCAAATTATTACTCCAAGCTGAAATTCTTTATATGTCTTAAAATGTGTCCAGATTTAATCAAGTCTGTAAATCATTTGAATAAATCCAGGTTTTTCTTTTTACTTTGCACCTGCTTCAATATTTTGTATTTTCAACATTCTTTCCATAACAAATTTAATGAGGGGCTCAGTCAGTGAAATGTCCAAGTTAAATACGTTGTTAATGGTTCTGTTAATATGTGTGTCTCCCTTAAACTATCTTGATATAAAACCAAGTGGAACTTTTTCTTACACCTTTCACACATTGTGCAGGGAGGGAACACTGGAATTCTTCCCAGTATGTGTTAAAAATGAAGCATGTTGTTTTTATTTGTATGCCATTTTGCTGGTGATTAATGAAACATGCTCTGTTCCATCTATCTGTCCTTGTCTTTGTTCACATTGAAGTGAAATCAGGTTAAGTGGATGATGTCCCTGCACTGTGATGTCATATTTCGCTGCAGCTCTGTATCTCAGGTTGTTGTGTGCTGTCTCGTGCCCTAATTAGGGAGCGCGGAGGAAAAAAAGAGGCAAATGAAGCAGTAGTCACCTGAGATGAAGGACACATCCTCTGTGCCAGGAGACGCTTCACATTTGATTTTTTATTTATATTTCTGCGCCGTGCAATACTCAGGGAGAAAAAAAAGTGGGTCAATGAACAGATTTTCAGAAACCAACTTTGAAACATCCGTGTTGTCTGTCTGTCTCTGGTTAAACATAGTTTTGTATCCGATTCCCCAGTGCCAATTACTCATTAAAAATGTTTAACAACATTTTAATTGAAGAATTAATTACCTTCGGCTGGGCAAAATCCTCCTAAATTTCATCTGGGGAGTCATCAAATGTGCAGAGGAGCAGCCGTGGATGAAGTGTCAGAGAGTGGGTGGTGGTGGTTGGCGCAGGAAAATTACATCAGCAAGAAAATGTAGTCCATTGTGAGTCAACGGCGAGATGCACGTGATAATTCATGAGTAAACACATTCGTGAGTAAAATCACTACGATGTTCCTTGCAATGTGTGACTTCATCCCGCAGAACTGTAGCTCACAGAATCCCTGCCAAAACAAACGCCATTCATAGCCTCTGCATTATTCAGAGCATCTGACTTCGAAGCACAAGAACAAGGACAAGGGGAAATAAACTGTGGCAGTGTTGCAAGTTAAGACCTTAAAAAGTCGGTTCATCCAAAAATGCACCTTCTAGAGTAGTGAGCTTCAGGTGGGCTTCATGAGACAAACAGAGATCTCCACCTGTGAAAAGATTCATATGTCTAATGTCTAACCAACCTTACTCAATGAAATGCTTTAACATGTTTCTTATTCATCTTAATCTTTACATTATGACTGCGCCTTACTCTCTGACTTTCCAACAACTTGCCCTGTGCAGTAAGTCCACTTATTTGCTTGATATGGTTGGTGAAGTTTATGCGGCTTGGTATAATGGGAGGCAAGAACGGCAGTAGGCTTGTATGTGAGTCAAAACTGAAAAACCAAGACGCAGATTCAACAAACACAATGTATGTTAATTAAAAGGCCCCAATGGTTTAAAATACTGTACACCAAAAACTAAAAAGGAAAAATTGTCTATAGAACTTTAGCTTAATTGTACCTCGAAAAGGACATGGACAGAAAACATGCACGCCAGCCTTTTCTAAGTCATGACAGCGTGGACTTCTCCGAATTTTATAGACCCGATCACATGACAAGGTTTCTCTTATGCAGCAGCACAAAGTGAAATCCAAGGCACCCTGGTGACTCACCTGGTAGAGCTGGCACCCCATGTACCAACACTAAGTCCTTGCTATAGATCTGTGGAGTGTCATCCCCTCTCTCACTCCCCCCTTTCTTGTCACTCTACAGCTGTCACTATTGATTAAAGGCAATAAAAGCAAAGAAAGTCCAATTTGTGCTTCACACACACCTGTGCTGTTCAAATGAAGCTCGTTGCAGATTCTGGCTTTACTTTCTATCCCCATATACTAATATTTACATATTATTTATTATATGTTATGTATTTTATTGACATACTGTTACTAATGTCTAGCCTGTATATATGGCACCTGCAAGAGGTTAAAGGTATTTTTTAAGGGTCTGATGATAGAGACAAATGTGTGATTGTGGGCTCTATAAATAAAACAGACTTACTCATTACTTTATTTATCAAAACCTGAGAAGCTTTCTTATTCTATACCATGAATAGCTCTTACACCATATACAAGTCTTTTTTATATTAAGGCACTGGGCTTAATAATGTCACTGCTTAACCAATGAAAGCTGATTCTAAATGTTTAGATTGACATCAATTTCCCACTCATCAACATCCTTTGTGCTGCTCAGTGCTTTAGCAAAACCAGCGAGGGTAAACCTTCTGACTTACACCTCTCCCCCCTCCCTTTGTCTGTCTCCTCTTTCTCTCCTTGCCTGCTATTTAGCCCGTGCATTTGATTAGTTAATCGCCTCCCCCCCTCCCTCCCTCCCCCCGTCCTCAGGTGGAGGCAGAGCGCTCGGGCTTCTCATCCAGCCAAGCTGTTCTTTTGGAAGGGAAAGGAGGCAGCTGTGTTTACAGCCCGGGTCCTGGCGTACATTTAGCAGAATCTATTATTCATATCGCTCAGTATCAGAGCGAGATCTCCAGCCACCTGTCTCGCTGACAAGCTCGCCCCCTTTTGTGGCGCTTTCCGTTCGGAGCAAATTACGCTCGTCTTGATGAATTGAGTTTTTATGAGCGTTGCTGTAGCGCCTGGGCATCCTCGTGCCGAGCCAGGGACCATCAGGGGCCCGGGGAGATTTTTCTAGTCAATGGGCAAACGTTTGGAAGAATCTAGATTCAGGAGGGGAAAAGAGTGGAAATCAGTGATTTTAAACCTGTTAGTATTTATTTCTGTTCCACTCTCTCCCGGTCTTGCATCCTTATTGTTGTTTACCTCTCTCGCCCCAATGCTGGCCCTGATCGGAGATTTAAAGAGCGAGCAGCAAGAACAAAGGCTTCCTTCAGAATTGGTTTTCTCTGAGACACAGCTACCTGATGAGTCTGCCGGCAAACTATCTCCCTCCTTTGACTCTGTGTGAACATTTTTAATTAACAGGGAGGTGCGTTAACTCGATGATAAGCACCCTTGATAAGTTAGAACATGATTCATAATTTATAAAGATTTTTGCTTTCATCTTCACTAGTTTGCATAAAACTAATTACTTCGTAAATGGTGTTCATTACAAAATATATTTTTTCTCTTTCCACACAGACGCGTAAACCACGGCGCCCAGCTACCAAGTGTTGCTCTGGGACTGGTTTGCATGCAGAGAAGAAAGGTAATGATGAGTTGTTAGAGGCGGTGTCAGGAGCAGACCTGCCTGTCTCTGTTTGTACTCAATGAGCATGTTATGGAGCTTCAGATTCATTATTCTAACTGCTACAAACTGCAGCACAGAGTCGGAGTTTAACCTGCCTAATGCAGGTAAATCAGAATCAGAGAGATTTACATTGACAAATGCATGTAACAATCAACAAGACAAGCTTAACCTGGTTTTGAGATGCAGGACTTCTCTGTAACAAGGATATGTCTATATGTGCAAACACATAATACAAGAGTAAAAGACCTGATTATGATGCCTGTACCAGTGCTCCATGATTTGCGAATCAGCAGGGAGGTATTATAACCCATAAACTCCGAGAATGCTACACTAAATGTGGAGATTTGTGGGCAATATAACAAAATCAGGAGTGTATCTTAATATTTTATTATGTTAGAATGTATTGTAGGCAATTGTTGCTATACACATATACAAAATGTTGGGGCAGCCCTCATAATACAGAACAGATACTGGTCTTGTGACTGGCATTTTTATATGGAAATATCATGCAAACTGCTTTTGTCCTCACACAGGTAGACACTGATCAACAGTAAAGAAATGGGAATTGCAGTTTTGTGCCACATGGTCTGTAACATAGTCATGCAATTTAACACCCCCCCCCCCCCCCCCTCAACAAATG
>NW_023340206.1:11615625-11634707 GCF_004916995.1 Morone saxatilis
CGCAAAAAAAAAAAAGAAAAGAAAAAAGAAACAACAAGCAAAAACAATTTACTTGAAGAATACTTTGGAGGGATAAAAGATCCCAGAAAAGGTTAGCTGGATGCCTAATACTATATAAATACGACTGACTTTTACCATTTACACCATCCTCAGACACTTGCGCGTCGCAATGTCTGTTTCAAATGGTCTTGGGTATTTGCCCGTTCGCATTAAAGTTGTCCTGATGGGAGCCGGTCTCCGTGTGAGGATTAGGTGGTTGTCGTGTATATAAGAGTTCCCCGTAGAGGGGTCTAGACCCTGGCGATTCCTAATATATATCAAAAAGATGTGCGTTCCGAGAAGGTAAACTATATGTGAATCCTCGGTTCCTATGAACAATTTTGGCACTTTAGTACAAATTTTATATTGAGATGAATTGAAATTAATTTAACTTGCCAAACATATCTCCCTCCACTCTCGGCCATCTTTCGTCCAAGCATCGAGTGGCCCACATCAGAACTATTTACCAGATAGATGTGAGCTTACTGTAAATATTAGTTTTTAATTTTTGTATAGGCACATACGCAGAATATAATTATTACTGGCTACTGTTATGTATGTTAAATTTGTGGTTTTTTATTCGTGTGTGCGTCCATTTTCGTTGTGCATTATGTGTAATATTGTGTTTTTTGTTATTAATTGTATTCTATATGTATTTAAGATACTGCGATCTATCAGGTGGATCAGCAAAAAAAAAAAGATTTGCGCAGAATCGACAAAGAAAACAAAACCTCCTTTTCTATTTGTATTCTGTATGTGGTTTCATAATCCAACTGCTTGCTCGTTTGTCATCAGCCACAAATAAAATGTCAAATAACAAGTGAGGGGCCACAGTGTTTGTTTTAACAAATATGGAGTTCCCTCGAATCGGTAGCTAAATGAACAAACCGGTCTGAGCCTTGGCTAAATAACAGCGAGATTCTGCGATCCAGCGAGAGTTGTGTTGGGTACCACTCGGCTGTAATGACACAGGCTAAACCTAGAAAATTCCTCACGTAGATGTCCCAAAATCGATGCCCAGACCGGGAATCCACTCAGACCTGAATTGAAGTGAGAGTAGGTTGCGCCATGTCGCCCGAAAACTGCTGAGGTGTAGGAATGGGGCACATGTAACAAATGGTTCACAAAACGGGAGACAAATGAAGAGTTATCTGTGGTCTAAAATGTAGATGCGGATTACGTGTGTTCTGGTATTCCTTGGTTGGGTTGTTGTCCAATTTCTTGTGGAGTAAGGATCATGACCTGAAATTTCCAATATTTGTTATTTTCACGTGGTATCTATCTTAATCATGGTTAAGTATGTACGGATGCAATATAGAGGGTGAAAAAACATTTTCCCGCCGATCTGTAGGGTAGCATAAAACATCGACTTATATAGACCTTTCATCTGATTGCTAGTTTATCTACTTGTTACGTTATTATTATTTTTACAATATTTTTTTAGCTTGTAACGTTTTTCTCAAACTTAACGGTGGAATTACCGTGTTGCACCACGATAAATACAAAAAAGTAACTCGCTACTGGACAAGGAACTAGGTGCGTAAAAGGTAATTATACTGGTTGACCAACCGAGACGTTGGAGTTATGTGAAAAATGATCTAAAAAATCTCTCCATTAAAAAACCAGTATTATAAGATCACGTGTGAGAATAGGCTTGGATATTGTACAAAATCCAAAAAGACCGAGAGAGGAGAGAGATTCTATTCATGGCAGATTGACACTAATGGTTTTTTTTTATTTCTAGCCAATATTTCGTTGTAATGCTTGCAGACTTGATTGCGTCGGAGACTGCTTTCTCATACTGTTCAAGTCCGCTACTGGTTTGATGAGCTACTTGCTCACTTAAACAGCACAAAAAGGTGCATTTACACTTACCCAATACTGTGTGAAATTTGGTGTCAATGTTTCTTGGTATGTATGCCTCTAGTATGCTATTATTGATCCCAGTTTGACGTCTTCGAAATCGATGCACTACAGACACAATCAATAATAGAGAAAACACTGTCTGATAAAATATGATGCCTGTATTGTGCACGAACTGCGCTATTCTGAATAGTACATTTCATTTTTTACTGCACTTTTAACATAGCAAGTTAATCATAGGGTATTATTCTCGCATTAGTTCTTGACAAATCTAGTTCCCATAGGTACAGACGGTATGCCCCAATTAATTTATGATTCATGCAGTTTCCAGGCCACAAAAGGTTAATAAAAAGAGTTTGAGCCGCTTTAATCATGTTATTTTAATAGAATTTTTGGTGATAACTAATTATTGCTCTTATATTGTTGTATAAATCGTTATTGAAAGACCGGTAAGGTAATGATTGACTACTTCTTAGTAAAATATGTTCACAAAGAGACTCTCCTAAGTTAAACCACACACCAAGATTTGATAGCTTCTCTTTTCTGATCCGATCTATTCGCTGAATACCAATTCTTTGGGAAGCCCTAAATGCTGACGCAGATGCTGATTCCGAGGTTTGATCTCGCATATTCCTATACAGCTGGTATTCATTTCCAAAGCAAATGAAATTAGAGAATCATTATTCTGATCAGTCTAATGTTATGGAAAAGAGAATAATTATAATGTAGTTCACAAAGGGGTGAGTGATGCCCAGGCGGATTATCGTCCTTTTATGATGCCACCTTAAGCAGCCTAGGAAATGCAAGGGGGGATAACATAAGAATAATGTCCAGTCATTGTTGTGCCCATACCACCTTAAAAACCCCATAACTCTTGCATATGGGGATAAAGTCATATATTATATCAATTGTATTTTGATGCAATATGACCACAAAGATTCACCAAAGAGGATAAGAAAAGAAGAAGAGCGAATTAATTGCCCGCAGAAAAATATATCCATTCCTCACTGAAACTCTGATTGAAATTTGGAAATCTATCACAAGCTAACCAAGATATTAGAGCGTGCGAGTTTTAATTGCCCTTTATTCTAGAGATGGACAAGTTGTTAAATAAAAGTTATATCAGTCTCGTTAGCTACGTAGTCAATTTATACTGAGATATAGTCCAGGTAAGCCCTAGACAAGGTTCATCAAAGCGGAATAATCCATGCGAATGTTAACTTGCACTACATTAATGGGTAAGGTAATTCGCGATGATTTAAAGATCGTACAGGAGATCAATGGATTTCGTGGTCACTAAGAATTTGGAGAAATATTCGGAGCGCAAACAATTGATTATACACTCTATAATCGATTATTTTGATGCTTCCTTTACTCCCCCCTCACAATTAGCAGGGTCAACCTCTCTTGCCAAAGGCTTCCTATACCTATTGCACCTATATCTCGTTATTAAATTACGAGAGACTGTTTCAGATATTACAGCCTTAGAATACCATATCACAAGCGTGCTCCCCATGCATGATTGCAAGGTGCAAAAGCGGACACGGTCACGGTCGAGGTTGTTTGCGGCGGCGATGCTCACCATATTGTGGGTTCGAGTGACGAGAGAGGAGAAAGAAGAGAGAACCAGAAAGAGTCGCGAGAGAACCGATTCAGAACAAATTTGGAGTGCTTGGTTCACAAGCTGGTTTGACTAAAAAGTTTGTCTGTGTTCCTTAATCTGAATATTTGTTACCACACGAATCTAGAAGGACCAGAACCCAAAGAGCTACCTCAACTTACTAGTTAGCAACAGCTCAATTGCAATCAGAATCCAGTCTTTGTACGAGATTGGGATGATGAACATTGAAAGAAGATGGTTAATGACTAACATAACCTAATATGACCCCAAATGGAGCACATGAGTTACTTAATTAATGATCAAGGCAAGAAACATAGACTAAAATGATACTTAAATATATCTAAGGCTCATATTTTTTATTCTATATGTATTCTGCTGTAAACCCAAATGCCAATATTTTAGTTATAATTGCGCAGATATGACTACCTGCGCTCCTGGCCATGTATTCTGATATTTATACTTAATCTCCGAGTTTTTATATTAATGCAGTTTTAAGTCCCATGTAAAAATCAGGGCCAAAAATAATATAGATTCAAATTGTATAAGAGTGGATTATTCTCAACTAAAAATATATTCATTAGTGGGCTGATTAACCAATTGGAATCCCTTATAAATCCAGATAATTAGATACTAAAGTTGTCTCCAGTTTAATAGATTAACTCGATTGTGCGCTGTCTGTCAGTAAATAACCAATTCATTGGTATAAAATCATTCTTATTAGTTCATATCCACAATTTTTATTATGTATAATATATTGTTTGCGTGTATTGCGTAGATGTCACCATTATATATTTCCTATAAACTGGTTCCTTATCCGAATTATATTTAGATTTCTATTTTTAATTTCTATAGAGTATCTGATCTTTCCTTAATTTTGCTAAGCATTAAGGCAAATCTTACCTTACCAGCAGGAATGTCTACTTTTTTACAGTGGCTGATGACTGCCATAATTTTAAGAACGACATTCACAATCAACAGTTTGTTTAATTCAGTACTAATAGCTCATGTACCGTCTGTATTCTACGCTAAAATCTGGGCTTATATTCTATATACATTATTTAGTCCCCGCCCCTTAAATTGGATCAATATCTTGTTCTAGATATAGTACTTGAAGCAAACTACGATCAACATTAGATTATTTTTTTATCGCCATAATAAAAAGGACGCATTATTGTACTTGTTAACATGGAGATCTCACTATGTGTTAAATCCACCAAAACTCGCAGTAAAAGCTCCTCTTTCGAATATTTAAATTCGGCCTTCGAATTTGGCAAGTTGACATCATATCCTATAACCAAATCCTAATAGAGACAAGGCACCCCAGTACTTCGTGCTGAAAAGTATTAGAGGAATACACTAACTCATCTTTGATACCTAGTATTGACGTTATTGCTAATAGAGAAGTACAACGTAAATAAGAACAACCTAGGTTCCTTCCACTCGTAGCCAGCTGTTAATTAGAGAGGTTCACCGCTCTATTGGAGTCACATTTGCGGTTTATGCGTGACACTATGCAACCTGTAACAAGGTAGCAAGAAGCACTGATGGATGGATAATTGTCCAAATTTGTGAACTGGAATCTCTGCGGAATAAAGATTTTTTGACTATTAGGAAGATAAAATTGTAGTCAGCCCATAAAAGTGCCCGCGCCCGTCTAAACAGCCATTAGCTGTTCTCCAGGATGATTTAAACTTTTAAAAAAAGAAAAGAAAAAGAAACAACAGCAAAACAACTTTACTTGAGAATACTTTGAGGGGAAAAAAAGAAAAGTGAGATGCATAAATAAACATGCTGAAACACATTGCCTGCCTCGCAAGTCTGTTTTCAATTCCCGTTCGATTAAAGTGTCCCTGCAGGGAGCCGGTGAGGTTGGGTGCGGGGTGAGGTGCAGAGACATAAATCAAAGCGGTCCAAGGAATAGTAATCCTCGCTGAACATTTTGGACTGATTGATATAAATAACATTGTCCTCGCCATCTGTCCAAAGAGGGACCTTTCCAGTTAGTGTTGAGCGGCAACGGCAGAATAATTAATGAATGGTGTCCTTTGTGCCGGTAATAAAGAGGAGACAAATTATGTTATAATCCAACTGCTGCTCGTTTGTCACAGCCAAATAAAATGTCAAATAAAAGTGAGGGGCCACAGTGTTTGTTTAATGGAGTGCAAGCTACCTGCTCCAGAGTCTGACAGCAGGGTGGGATGGCTGTAAAAAGCAAAGCCTCTGATTCAAACGTGCAGGAATCCACTCAGACTGAATGTGGTGCTGTATGCTGATTAAATGCTGCACATTTAACAAATGTTCACAAACACAAATGAAGAGTTTCTTCCAAAATGACTCTGGGTGTCCATTCTGGAGTAAGATCATGACCTGAAATTATGATTCACTACTAATCAAATATAGAACATCCCATCTGTGTGTCTCACTATGACCTCACTGTTGCTAGTTCCTGTCATAACAGATAAAATAGGTCAAATTAAAAGTAACCGTAAGTGTTCATCTGGCCGATTGATTATAAAATAATTTCAAAAACAGTTATTGTATATGTATCGATATAGTTATTGTATTTGTTGTTGTTGCACCTATACCGTGTCCGTGTGATTCTTAGATGCCTCTAAGGCTTTTCGATCGATTCAATCATAAAAAACTTGTTGATAAAATGATGCGAGAGAAGTAAACATCTACTTCTGAATTATTTTGTATCTGTATTCCTGTCAGGCCATGCAGTTTAGATGTTAGTGGGGTATCAGATTTTCAAAGTTGTACATTATTGCCTATTTTGTTTAACTTGTATGTAATGACTTCTCCAGAAAAAGTTAAAGACTTAAGTTAAAAACAGTTTGTGCTTTTGGTGATCTCGATCATCGCATAATGTGCGCAGATGCTTTGGTGATCTAAAATTCTTTATTTAGATATTTATCGACAATGTTAGAAATAATTTGTCCAGGGTATGTGCAGCATTATGTCCTTGTGCCACTTAGCCATGCAGGGGTCATAAGTCACACTGTGACCATAACTCTGCATTTGGAAAAGTCTAATGACCACAGATTCAGAGATAAGAAAGGAGATTAATCCCTTACCACTCACTGAACTGAATCACCGTACCAAGAGGTGGAGTTATTTTTCTAGAGTTGTAGTGCTCGTGTCATTTGTATGCGTTACAAGAAACATCTGCTCAGGTATTCATAACCTGAGATCAAGGTTGGATTGCTGTCATTGATCGGCAGAAACACCTAAATTGAATTTGTATCCCTCATCTCACCTCTCTGCAAACCATGCACCGTCATAATCGGAGCCCAAACCTGAATCTTAAGCTCCTGAGCAAGAGGCTACGTGAGTTTCGATATTCCGTCAACAAATTTGGAGTCTTGTCACAAGTGGTGACTAAAAAGTTTGTTTTAATCTGAAATATTTTACACATAATACCTTTTGCTAATGCACTGACCCAGACTGATTATTATCTTTATGGACATTTATTGACAGGCAAGACTGACTAAAAGACTTAAAACAAGCTCAAAAACTCTTCCAATAAGCGATACTGTATAATGTAACCAAATAAATCTTCATTAATTATCTCAAAATAAGCATATATAAATCCAAAAGTAAGTTGATGAGTGCTGGATAAAGTGAAAATTCTGAGAAGAAGAGGGAATTATTTTAAAACTGGCTTTATAGTTTCAGTACCGTCTTCCATTGCTGAGTATATACTTGTTAAAGATGGCCAACAATCTTTATCTATCAACCTTTTCTAGATTTCTTATTTATAATATTTCAAAACAAAGATACCGTACTTGTTTTCCCTTTAAAATATGCTGTCTGTTCCTAAATCCAACACAAGTACGTGCTGAAAATGATACAAACCATCTTTGACCTAGAGCTTTTGCAAATACAACGTCCCCCGTTTTGGTGATGCTTGCGTTACAAGACTAGGAGCAAGTGCAAAGTGAACTTGAACTCTGGGAAAGTTTAGTGGCGTCCTGGGAGGCAAGGACGAGGGAAGGGCTGCCAAACAGCGCTTCAGTAAAGGGCGGAGGAGGCAACCTAGACAGGAGTTAAACACTCCGCAATATCGCCTCCAGGTCCATCAATCACCCTGCAAATTAAAGGCGAGGTGAGGCTTGGGCTTCACCGGCCACATTTGACATCAGCCTCACATCAGACAGCGATGAGGACATCACCCTGATCGCAGGGATGCTCCGAAGGTACGCTCATTCCGCCCACGTCGGCGTCTCGGCAGGGCCTGCATTATCAGCGCCAACAAAAGGAGGAGCCGCTTTGTGCAATCAGCACCGTTCTGTACATATTAAACAGCACAACATTCTCAACCCAGGTTCATTTTAATTAGAGGGGAATTTGATCACTGCCATCTCCCACGGGCGCTTTTGATGTTAATAAAACAAGCTGTACCTTCGCAAGGCAGAGCTCTCCTTCCAAAGCAGGGCAGCCGTGGGGGTGAAGGCAGGGGGGGAGGATGAGGAAGGGAGCAGAAAAAGGAAAAGTTCCTTCTTCAAGTCAAAACTATAGGGAGGTGTCAGAGGAGAGGCTGTGATCCTCTGCCGTGTTGGGAAATGGCGGGTGAGAGCTAGCAGAGGCCGCTGAGGTGCACAGAGGGATTATCAATGTCGACGAACTGCATCACTACCTTATACATGAAGACTGTCATAATGAAACGGCTGAGGTGTTCTCTATTATTGCTCTGACACTTTGGTGTATTCATTCAATAGATGTTAATAACAAAGAATTAGAAGATGAGATTAACCTCAACAGCAAAGGATACTATTCGTCTGGGTGAAGGTTTCCTACTGAAAACCTGAACAAAAGGTTTATTCCATGTATAAGCCTTTTGGGGGTGAAAAGTCCTTATGTGACTTTGATGATGTAAAGGACCAGTGTGTAGGATTTAGTGGCAGTGAAGCACTGAAGTTGCAGATTGCAACCATTTGAATACTACGGTGGCCTATCTAGCGCCAGTGTTTGGCTTGTTTCTTCTGGGCTACTGTAGAAACACGGCCGGTTCAACATAGTGGACTCTGTAGAAGAGGACCCACTCCCTCTGTAAATAAAAACGTCTCATTCTAAAGTAAGAAAAACCCAATGATTCTTATTTTCAGATGAACATCTGATTTTGGCACAAAACTGAAACTCAGATTAGAGGGCAAACATCTCTAATCAGTTTCATTTCAAAGATCATTGTCCATACCCACTTATTTCAAATAGTTAACTTCCATTATATTGAGGCAGTGGCACAAATCTCAGAGACAGATGTAGAACTATTGCCAACCTTGTCTTCTAGAAATTACATTTATATAGTTCTAAATGTTTTTTTTATCAATTATGTTGTAATGAAAAACACTACATTATATTCAGAGGCAGTGTTTTCATTTGTTTACCACACAGGGAGGTAGTCCGGGTGGATGAGAGGTGTACAAAGTTTAGGACTTTCACACCATAATCCAGAGTTTGCATCCGAATTCTTGTCTGTGTTAGGTTTACTCACTTTTTCTCAAGCAGACATTGTATTGGAAGAAAAAATATGTTGTAAGAAAACCAATTAAATCCGTTGGAAGTGAACATTTCACTGATACAATCAATATTTTAAGGAAACTATCAGAGTAAATGTCTATAATACGTTTATGACATGGTGTCTGTTGTTGTAATAGATCAACTGAAGAAAATTCAGCATCGAAAGCTAACCATATGAGGGATTTCATTCATTCAGTTAAGTGTCATATTTTGGAACAAAACTCTACACCTCTTCAGCACTCACTGTAAAGGCCCATAGTGTTATAGCATTTGCTTTTATTTTCCCAATAAATAAGGTGAACGGTCATCTGTCCCTGAAGTAAACGCTCCGTCTCTCCCATGCCTCCAGGCAGGTCGTTAAACGGCCAAACGAGCGATGGAATGAGTAAATAATTCAACAAATAGATGAATAAATAAAAGGGGTCGGACTCTGCGGTGGTTAAGCAGAAGGGGGGCGGGGGGGAGTCGTTCAGCTGGAGAGCCACCTATGGCAGAGGGAGGGCAGCTTTCTCTCCCTGAACATGTACCGTCTGTACAATTCTGAACCTTGGCACCGGTACAGGCATCTGCTGCTGGCCTCACTCTGCCAGGCCACCGTATATACACAAACATCTGCTTCCCAGCACAAAAAAAAGGGGACACGCAGCACTTGACAGGTCTGCATTTCGCCATTCTGCCTGGCCCCACTCGCCAGTTCTTTACACAAAAACCTTAATGCATCCTGTCAAGCCATTAGCCGGTGATACGATCAGCTCACAGGCCCCCATTAAGCCATCAGTGTCCACCTGTGATAAAGACAACCATTTGTTTTCTTAAAGCCCTACTTAATGTCCGTTTAACTCAATTTGTCAGGAAATGTACAACAATTTCCTCCCCCCACGGTCCTGAAATCTGGTCGGGGTTCAAAAACGTCGAGGAGGAGAGGGAGGGAGTTTTTTTTTGGAGGATGCATATTCAAATGAGGGGATTAAATTGCCTCTCATATTGACGTATCGTGTTGCGTGAGCGCTGAGAGGTGGCCTGTGTTTTCCCTCTAAAAGCTGATTTTTGGACAGCAGGGGCAGGAGCTGGAGGTTGTTTTGCCTCCATTAGCCTCGGTCCACGGCCCCTGCTCTCTCTCCTGATGTGTCTCTGACAGCACTCTAAATCTGGCCCCGCCGTTATTACCGGTGCACATGCCATGCTGCTGCTGCAAAAGCATAATAACACCTTTTAAAACAACATTGTCCCTGGTGCTCACAAACACACATGTCGAATGATCACCCTCCCTTCTCATCCACATCCCCGGTGAGGACACCTAACAGCCACTGAAACATCTGTTTATGTTTTGTCTACAGATACATCATTTGGATTTTGGAGAGGCGGTGGTGGTGAGGCGGGGAACGAAACATAATGATTCTTTGTGGTGTAATCCCAAGCGCTTGGGTAGTAAATCAGCTATTAACTGCAAAAGGCAGATTTGAAAACTATGTGGTAAAACAAAACAAAACAAAACCAAAAAAAGGACAAACATCCCCATGCCATAAGTACCTCAGATTGGCAACGGTGCCCTTTTTGGTGTATATGACTGCCCCGGCTGCCCCTTCTTCCCTGGCGGTGGGATGGCGGCTCGGCCAAGCGGGCAGGAAGTGGAGGGGCCCCTAGTAGTGGCGACGGCGGCACTGTCGACATCTGTCGTGGTTGGAGAGCTCAGTGCACAGGAAATGGGGTGTCACGGCGCTTGCTTGTTGGCCATTATCCTGGCATCCTAATGAAGTGTGGGCAGTTCGCAAAAGGGGGTCTCTGGATGGCATGTTGAATGCACGGATGGGCAGAGGCAGCACACAAACACACACACCATCCCTTCGCCCTCACTCTCCCCTTCAAGTCCTCCCCCTCTTCCCAGCTTCCTGTGCCTGTATCCCATCTGCCCGAGCCCCCGAACTGCACCCAATGGGACGGAGGCTGGTTAAGAGCGCATGCGCCGTATGCCAGGCGTTTTCCTGCGACAGGCTGAGCGCAAGGCCATTAGGCATCTCGACACGGCCGGCGTGTGATTAGAAACACACAGTGAACAAGTGTCCTCTCGGCATGGATGCTGCCTCACGCTAGGAGAGCTGGGCTGCGGCGGCGCAGCATCATCAATATACCTGGCCCTAATGGTCTTTGCACCACAGATCAAGTGGTGTTTGTTGGATTCCTGAAGGGCCTTAGGTGGCTGTTTATTGACACAACAAACAGAAAAGACTCCCCTGACTGAATGTATTTCCACAACACTTCAGCACAAGATGTCCCTGAGTGCACATAATAATACATCAAAATGGCAATTTACAGAAATCTATAGAAAGAGGATGGTGTTAAATATTTGAAGAGGTCAAATCCATGAATATACATTTGCAGGAAGAAGAATACTTCAGTAATCAGTTCAGTAATTCTAGACCCTAGAAAAATGACTTATCACTCAGAAGCTGCAGCTAAATTACAGATATTAACAGCATTGCACTCTCATTTGGGCTTTTATTTTGAAGCAGTACATTATAGGAAGCGGTTAGATGCTTCCTGTTTTGTTCCGTCAAATGGCAGTAAATTAAAATCTACGGAAAGAGGATAGTGTTCACTGCTGGTCAAAACAGTGTGTATTTACTAATATTTACTAAGCTGGACTACTTAATGTGTGTACTGTATGGATTTCTAAAAACTACAGATATGAATAGGATCTCACTGTCATTTGAGCTTTTATTTTGAAGCACTACACAATCAAAGAGTAAATATAATCAATATCAATAAAAAAATCAATATAACTTTCATTTTTGATTAAACATTAACTGTAAAATTCAGAAACCACCAGTTATCATTCAAAAACTGCTACTGGTACTTTAAGAAGAGCATCAAAACTACTAAAATAACTTTTCCCAGATGTAATAGATGTAGTTGGTGCCCAGTGGGGAAATTATTTGCTCTAGCTTTTCCAACTTTTATACAAAAGATATGGTAATATTAATAGTCCAAAGTGACATTGGATATTTTGTTTTGAAAAATGTTCTCCGTGTCATTCAAGCTTTTATTTTGACACCAAAACAGCAGTGAGTGTTAAAATTCTTTTTGTATTGTTTTTATTAATACAAATATATTGGAAGATGATGTTAAATATCTGATGAGCTCAAATCCATGTATATCACAGATTCTTTCATTCAGTATATTTAAAATCTAGAAGTTATGCCTTTTAACACAATACGTACAATAATATATTTTAACTTGCTGTAAAGCAATGTATAAAGGGCAAAATGGTCTATTTTATCAATGTATTTGTGTAGTAAGATATAAACATGACTTCATTTTAATTTGAGCTCGTATTTTCACACAGCAGCAAGCAGTAACATGCAACCTGTTTTGCTTCTATCCACACAAACGATCCCTCTTCAGGTAAAGAGTCTCTACTTACTTGTCTGCCCATAACTGTAATGGGCTAATGTGCCGACTAAATGTAGCACTACAGCCCTAGAGTGCTTCATCAATACATCCAACGGATGCAGGACAGAAGGGGGATTATCACGAGCGCCAGATGCTAAGCCACTGAAACTGCACACAATCAATTAAGTCCTCTGTGCATACAGTAGCATCACACTGCAGCTGACTTTATCCAGGAGGAATATCACTCAGCTCACTTCCTAACTGAACAGGAAGTTGGATATCTGCTATCTCTATCTTTCCTACAGGTTGAAAACGCAGATTGATACATTGATGAGGGCAAGCAAAGTCACCACGGTGCAGGTGAATCAAGGACAGACTCAACTGAGATCCCAGAAGTGAGGACAATGTAGAAAACGCAGGATGACTTTTTCACTCTCATTTGTATCATTCCATCACATTTCTGTTTGGAGACTGTTCTGTTGTTATCTAAGGAAGTAGTGTGACACTATAGAGCCTCTTAACCATTCACCCCAACCTTGGGTCAATAGTTGGATGTATTAAGCGTCTGTCTCTGACACCAGAGAACAAAGTAGGATTGAGTGCCTAATGTTTCGGAGAATAAAGTTTGACAGTCAGTCTCTCTGATGTTTTACAGAAGCAGCGTTTTCAACAGCTGTTACATGGGATGTCATACACTGCTTTAATTTTCCTCTCCAATGGGGTTGGGTATACCAGCGGAGATCTGAAGTGCTTCATGTTACGACACACCAACCATGCAAGATTCTGGTGGAATCTGTTCACTTAAAAGTATCCATTCAGGTCTTAAATCCAGGCCAGATTCTGGGACGTGAATGACGACCAGAAACAACATCAGCTGTATGTTAACATCACAACAGAACCAGTCACAGCATTGACCAGGAGTCAGTGGGTAGCCAAAGAAAGATTAAGCAGGAGGCCATCAACATCCAACACCAGTGACAGGGGCTATCATTTCACCACATATATGACCACCACGTGGGTCATATGACAAATGGATCAATTACACGTACCTGAATGAACTCCATTTGCTGGTGAAGACTGTGAAATCCTGTCAAAAGCTTCATAAAAAGAAGCAAGTAGATACACTTTGAGTTGTAAACAGACCAATTTTGTCAGTTAGGTTGGCTGCAATCACATTTGCCATTTGGAGAAATTTGAAGAAACGAGTCGACACTTAACCAAAAAAAAAAAGACTGGCTTCATCATTTCAGTGTGAGTTGCAGTTTTAGGTTAATTTGTGAATTACTGACTGGAAAATGATTACAGCACGACCACACATACACACAATTTACACACATCTGCACTTAGACACAGATCAGTTTTCGAGAGAGGTGCTTTATCCAGTATGTGGTTTCCCTATCACATACACACTCGACAGGCCATTTAACACCTTAGATGACAGCGGCAGCACAACAGACACAGAGGGAGGAGAAAACATCTCAAAGCGTCCAGTGATGGACTGCGCTCGTTTTTCACCTGCAACCACCGCAGATCCCTTTATAATGACCTGATCTCTTTGTCAAACCCGGCAGAAAGAAGGATCGGCCCCTTTGGCTCGTCTACCTGGAGACAAAGCGCCCCACAACCCCCTGCAGCAGCAGTCCTGACAGAGGAAGTAGGTAGTTAACCACATTACCTAACATGTCATGATGGATGCTGCGGCTCTCTGCAGGGGTCAAGGGTCAGGCAGCCCTCCCGCCGAGAGGAAGACAGATGAGTTTGGGTACAGCAGCCAGACACCTCTCTTGCTCAGCCTTGTTTTCTTTACTCCCAAAGCAATCTGATACCTGATTGGCTCTCCAAGGAGCCCAGGTTTGAGAGCACATGATTAACACTGGTCGCTGCAACACGACCCGACACCGCCACTGTAATTACTGGTCTGGCTCAGATGGAGGCAGAGCTAATTCTGCTCAGAAATGGGTATTAACTTAATAATCTGGGATGTTTTTCACACATTATGCGCATAAGTAACTCAAATTGCTATAACGAGACAGTGATCCAACCTGTAACAGGTTATTGGCAAATGTTTCCCAGTGGTATTTCCTGTTGCACATGAAGTGATTTATGTCTTATGATTTATGCCAAAGAAGAACTAAAAAACTATAAAAAAGGTAAATTTAACAAAATAAAACATTTAAAGATATCACAGTCCTGCCCTCTTTGAGTGATTGACTGACAGGTGATCTTGGAGAAAAGTGATGCTTATTGAGCAACACAGAAAAATAATAAATAGTAAAAACTATATGTAAAATACTTAAAAATATCTGTAGGAAGAAATATGTTTTGGTGCTCAGAAAATACACATACGCTCTGATGGTTCAACACCTCCTCATCCAGGCTTAGGTTCTTTATTTTCCTACAGACTGAAGGATCCACAAATCACAGCAGATCCAGCAGCAACATGTGAAGAGAAAAAGGGCCGACTGACGCTCAGGGATGCTGATTCAGCAATAAATGTGTTACAAATGACTTGAAAGGCGGCTGGTGGACGCACTCAGCCCCCCTCTCCAACCCCTCAGTGCTGGATACACTTTTACCTTTCAGCCTCGCTGCCTCATCTATCACTGTGGAAACGCTGTTTACCATGAAGCTCTCTGCTCCCGCTCTGCATCACTTTGGACACACTTACCACCACACAGACGCTCTGGCAGCCATATTGTAGTGTTAAAAATGAGAGGGAAATCCTGCCCTCATTAATGGGCAAGAGCCGCTAACAGCTGGTTGTATATAGCTCAAAAATATACTACTTTTTATTTTTGGGGGCCTTTATTAGATGCCGTTAGTTTTCCTGCGTCATAGCCTAAATCCTTTTAGTTATTATAATTATGGGATGAGAGATATGGAAAAATGTTATATCCAATATGATTTTTATCATTTGTGTAGATAGATTAGATAGATTTTCTGATTTTTTTTTATTTATGTATTTATTTGTTTTTAATTAATAGTGACAGCTGAAGAGTGGGGGTGGGGGTGTCGAACTCTAGCTGAAATTATTAGTTCTTATTGGATGTCAAAATAGTTTTTTCAGTGAGAAAATATATATCTAAAATGACAGAAATCTCCCGCTGCACTGCTCTAACTTTCAGGCATCCTGTGCATCTGGCCACACCCCAATCAGTGACATCACAGTAAGTTGTTGCTTTTGGCAGCTGACGATGTGACATCACTGATTGGGGTGTGGCCACAAGCACAACATGCAGTAGAGTTCTGACTCAGACAGCAGTTCATTATCATAAGAAGTCGTACTGATTCAGTTGTTGTTCATCTTCAGGTACAATTAAACAAAAAAAACAAAAGCAAAAACTGGTTCCCAGACCCTGTTCTTTTTAACAACTGCACAAATCAAATCAGGTGGACATTTTTTACAGTGTGGCGGTGCGTAATCGCCCGTGTTGTAACTGTTGTAAAACCGCTCAGCATCACCTCTCGATGCTCTCTGACAGTGAATAATAGTCCGGCGCTTATGAAGCTTATCTGAGTATGTCGAACAGCAGCGGTGGGAAAGAGAGCCCTTAATCTGCCTATAATCAAACCTGACAGTCACCTACAGCAAGGTGTGGCGCCACGCTGGGAACCAGTCAGCCGAGAGCTCTGATCAGTAGAGAGAAACTGCCATGCCATTAATATTAATCGTTCTAATCTGGCTGGAGAGCGGCGGAGTGATCAGAATGCACTAGAAGGTAAGGCTCGGCACTGCGGGGCCGTCTCGGCAGGCGAGCACGCTGTAGTACATCAAGGTAATGCTTCGCCGTAACCCGCGGCCGTTTATTTGAAGTAGGTGAAGGGAAGCCAGGTTTTTGTTATTGTTAATTACGCTCCTTGTACTGGGTCTAGACGAAGTGGCCTCCCCTCCCGCCAGGTTCACTTTCCCTGCACGTCTGCTTGTCTTTCTTTTCCTCTCCTCCTTCATTCCCTTTCTCTTAAGCTTACTACTTCGTCACCTTCTTCTTCCTCTTGTTCTGATCTCATTTTCTCTTTCAGCTTTCCTCTATCTTATTTCTTCAACTAGATTCATAGATTTTCTTTCACAATCCTTTTCTACCTCCTCTCCCTTTTTTATTGCTTCATCTTTCCTTTCATCCTCTGTATCACATTGTTTTCCTCTGCAAAACGTTTGACAACTCAACTCTTGTTTCCTCTCTACTTGTTCTTCTCCCAATTAGTTTTATTCTTTACCTCCCTCCCACCTCCTTCCCTCACAACTCGCACCACCTGATTTTCCCAACTGTGTCCTTCCCTTCAGTTTTCTTTGTTTGCATTATTTTTCTTTATCCTCATTTGATTTTTGTCCCTGATTACTATTTTTCATCCTCTTTATTAATTTCCTCAATATTCTCCCTTTTTAGTTTGTTTTCTTCTTTCATCCAGTTTGCCATCTTTCTTGTCACCGTCTTGTCTTCCTTATTTTCCCTTCCCACTTTCTCAATTCCGTCTCCCTCTTTCTCCAGCTCCTCCTCTTGCACCATCTGTCTTCTCTCTCCCATCATCCTCCTCTCTTCCTCCTCCTTTTCTTCTTCTCTGGTCCATATCTCTCCCCAACTCCATGACCCTGGCTCTGACAGAAGATCAGTGTACTACTCTGTGACTCTAGCTCCACTCAGTGAGCAATGATCACCTCTGTTTACCCTGGCGTCGCTGCAGTGACGGCCAACTTCTTCCCAACTCTGCTCCGTCTAGGCTGTGAGCGAGTGTGCAGGCCTTATCTCGCAGCCGCCACACAGAGGATTACTTTACCAGAAGAGATGGAGTCTGGGATAAAGTTGAGCTGCATCACCTCTCATTCTCCCAAAGCTAAAAGACAGTCCAGCAACCATGTTAACAGTGATCTGATAGCAACTGATATACAGTCCCTCTTTGTCTACTTATTTCCCTGTCACTGCTGTTTTTTTCCCCTTTCCTGGAAAGCGGAAATGTGCGTTAGGATAAACATTTGAAAAGTAGCAGCTGAGGTCGGCGCTAATAATCAGAAATCCACAAAGATCTGTGGTTGAGAAATGGTAGAAACTGGCTGTTGCAGCAAACAACCTGCAGGAAGCTTTTTCAAGGCACCAGAGAGGGAGAAGGAAATGGGTAAACAGTATGTGCGGGTGGGGGGTAGGGGTGAAAAGTCCTAAGCTCAGCAGCTTTGAGAGTCCGAGATGTGAAAAGTGACTGGTTGATTTATCATGGGGGAAACACAGCCACAAAGTACAATTTTCTACCTTGGCCACAAACAATAATTCATAATGATGTCGCCTCCTGATAGCAGCAGACCTTTGCGCCGAGTTGGTCCTCGAAAATGATCGTAATAAATGTCAGGACTTCGCAGGTAACTACTTTAAAAGCCATTAGAAGCAGTCGTGATGGAAGATACCGGCCGACGCTTCATGTAGTGATAACAACTTGCTTTCGCAGATAAAAGAGTAGAAAAATGAGCGGGGTGTTTTATTGTGAGGTTACAGGAGCTCAAGGACTATTACAGATAAACAGGTTATGTCAATTAAAATGGCTGCACAGGGTGGCTCCATAACCCCATGCCTCCCGCCACCGGAAAGGATGGGGTTTGCTTGTTCCTCCTTCATGCATCAGGGCTGGGTAGTCTCTGCAACATCAAACCCAAAATCTCTACACCTTGCTCAAATTGACGGATATTAACTACACGGCGAATAAGAAAATGTACAGCGCACCATTTCGTAATGCTGTCATGTCTCCCCGTTGACCTTTCAACTGGAAATACTTAGACAGAGTGCTCCCAGCAACACTCATGCATCACAGTTTAATGGCGTGTCAGGAAAGGCTTGGTGCCTTTTGTTGGTGCACATTTTTTATCGCCACATCTGCAGATTATGAGAGAGCTAATGAACTCTGCTTTTGTTACAACTTTTTCAGGCTTTCGTTCCTCTAAAAGTGGAGACCGTAACTTCAAAACGAGCCCATATTGAGCAGGGAATCTAATACAAAAACTAATACTTGTAAGAGCAAATAAGCAGGCGCAGATAAGCATTGGTCTTTATGTATACTCAGCTCTGAGAATATTGAATCTTAGTGTGCTCAATGTCATCCGTTTTGCTCTGAGAAGGGCTCATAAAAGCAGCGGTTGATGTGACTTTAAAGTTCCCCGGGGACGGGAGCGAGACTGTTTAAAGACTCTTTAAAGCCACCGTCAGAAATACTTGAAAAGACACAGGAATAATGACTTTACCTACACTTTTATCTCCTTGATATAAAGACATTTATCAAATTATTAATATGCTTCTTGGTTAGAATGAATACACTCCACTTGCGAGTAAAACACACTATTATTGAGGTAAAGGAGATGCAGGTTTCACTTAATTCTTTATACTCACAACTGGGAGAAAAATGCTTATTTTCTAAATATAAAAAAATCCATATTTTTTCTATGTTTATCTAGATATTTAGAGTTTCCCTTGACTTTTTGGTCCACTAGGAATAAAACCTAATGCTACCACTCAACTCAAATTCTATGAGGACTATGTAACTTTCCTCCTACAAATGAAAAAAGTTAAATTCACAAGCAATAAAATGCATTATTCGATACACTCAGGGGTGACTGACTGTGTAAATTATAGTAATGAGTCGGTTTGCTTTATTTCAGATTCAGATTCAGAAT
>NW_023340206.1:11634723-11634902 GCF_004916995.1 Morone saxatilis
TATTTCACTCTATTTGTGCTACTGTTGCTGCTATTTTGGCCACTATACAGCAAACATTACACAGGTTGGCTTTAAAATCACAATGGGTGAAAAAGAAAATGTTCCTATATCTTGGCTACAAATTTCCCTAAACAAAATATCCAATCCAACAGTTATGGCACAACAATGTACTGCAAATG
>NW_023340206.1:11635002-11645703 GCF_004916995.1 Morone saxatilis
GTGTGTGTGTGTGGAGGGGGTGGGTACAGCCTTGTAAAAGCTGAAGGGCCCTGCAGGGACCTTGACTTCTGTTGTCCCTAGACCCAGAGCCATGTGCTGTGCTTGGCAGCCCAACCCTTCTGTGCCCGGCCTCGGGTGACTCTAGGAGGGAGGGAAGGTGGGGTGAGGTTGGGAGGGGGACACAGAGGTTTTTGGCAAGGAAAGGTTTAGAGGGTGACTTATGTTGGTCCATTGGTGTATTTCTTAGTGGGTTCTGGATCTTTTTGAAGCTTACTGCATTTGTGGAACAAAATAAAAAAGTAAAGGAATTTCCTTATTAGTTAGAAAGAACAAAACTATGTGGAAAAAAGAGTCAATTTACTGACTTTAAGGACAACTCACACATTAAATTCACTTGATAGTTAATACATTATATGTACAGTCCCTTTATCAGACTATCAATTGAGAAATCATGTCCTGTAAACCTCAAAATTTATGGATTTTAATGCATTTTCTTAGTATATGAGGGGGGCTTGTTTAAGCTATAAGTTACCTTGTAGGGATGGGAAAAAAGTGTCAATATTTGACTTTGTTGTTGTTGAAAATTGAGATAAAACCTTCTATTATAGGGACCAATATGAAGGTAAACAGAACATCATTGATTTGAATATTTTGAATAAAACAACTTCCTTACTACAGCATAGATTCAGTCATTATACAGCCATTATAGAGCGATATGACCCCGCTGATCTTTCTCAGCTCGAAAACACCAAACAGAGAAATAAATCCACTAAGAGGGAATTTGTCCATATACAGTAGATTCTGCTTACATGTATGTCTGCAGAAACAGCACATATATGTCCATTTTAATTAGAGAGCATCAGAGAGGTTGGTTCACGCAGAGATGATGTGGGAGCGGGGTGGACAGACTCAAGCAGCTTCATTTAGATCTAATTTATTTGAATGACAGGTCATTTTCTGAGTATAACTCTAAGGGTTTCATTACAAAATGTCATATATTCATTCTGGCTGAAGTAGAAGGGCTTATCTTTTCAAAGACATAAGTGAGTATGTCCTCAAAAGCTGAGCTATTTTAATAGCGAAGGTTCTCAGCCACCTAATAATGTCCATCATAATCCAAAGTGAGTTTTACTTCAGTCAGAGAAGGTGTCACATTATTCAAACTGCTGTGATACCTGGTAGTTTGAAATTAGTCCTCCCTTGTAGATCACATGAACAGATTGGGTGGATCATGTAAAATGCATTTTGCAGAGAACGAGAAGGAAGGATTTTTAATTAGGTATAAAAAAAACTACCTGGTTCACACAGAAATGCCAAAGATCTGAGTCTGTCAGAGGTGTCCCACGGCTCTGTGGCCTCATTTTGCCCAACACCAATGCCAAGGTGGTGACACATCATTATAGAGCACAGGGGAGACCCTTCAGCCTGTCTCATTATTATCAATCCAAAATCTGCTTCGACTACTCCAGAATGGCTTGATGAAGTCCGGCGGTTTGACATGAGGACACAAACTTTTGCTAATTAAGAGATGAAAAAGAGGTGTTAGTTTGACATAGGGCTTTTGATGAAGCAGAAAAAATAAAGACTGCAGATTTAAATAAGAGTTGCAGAGAAAAGCCACTGATGAGCAGCGTTACTGTAATCACAGCACATTATTCTGTCAGTAATCACATTACAGTTACTAATAAACAATTATGATGTTGCTTGTTCTTTAATTATCTGCATAAAGGGAGCAGATAGGAAAATATCTAACGTTTGCACAACAGTCGCCTGAATTATTTCCTTCCTTTCGATGAGCAGATTACAGTTTTCTTCTGACACTGAAGTGTTGGGACCACTGGGACCTTAAATATGAATGCATTCATTTTATGTGATTTATCCTAAACTTTTATCATGGCGGTCATATCGTGTGACCTCTCCCCAAGTCACTGCCTGTGACCTAAGTTGACACTTCCTGATGACTCATTGACCAGCTGTAACAAAATGGCCTCTGTCCTCTCTCTTTTTTCTTCTCTCTCACCGGACCTGATGGCTCTCTGAACCTCAGAGCGGTCTGCACAGAGCAGACAAGAAAGGATTATGGCGCAACAGAGAGTCTGCCTTTTTCTTAAAATTCCTAGTTAGCATACTGCTAACGAGAATAAAAATGTTTAGTTAGCGCCCACAGCTGCGACACAAAGTCTGCCAACTAACTTCACATACTAACAGGAGCATGAGGTAAGTTAACGCCAAGCTTTTTATTCTGCACAGAGGACAATAGGAGCAAATTGGTTTCCTTCAACCTGTACAAGCACACACCACACAGCAAAGACTTTTTAATATCGGAAACAACTTTTCCCAGCCTGGCTCACAGGTTTGCCTCGAACTGGCCTTAAACACAACCACACATGTGGAGAAGAAACTCAAACCTCCCGCTTCACCTCACATGTTTCTGTGTCTCTGATGTAACATGTGTTTCATGCTCATGCATACTGAGCATAAGGTGGTTACAGCAAAGTCACAGACACATGCCTTCTGGCACGCACCCACACATGCGTACCCTCATATAGACACACACACACACACACACACACACACACTCTTTTGTTCTTTAAGTTAGATTGCGGTTGCGTGATATGTGTGTGATTTTGTTTTTATTATATTTTAATAAATGTTTATGGATATATATGCTGGCCTGGTTAATGTGTAGCAACAGTGAATGATGCCAAAACCTTAAGCTATTGATGGTAATTTTGGGTTGTAGTTATTAATTTAATTATTATTATTTTTGTATTCGATCATTTTGATTAATTGATTGCACCTACACAGTTTGGTGCCCTTTAAACCATTTTAATCCCCAAGTTACTGAACATTCAAAGTCCGGGTCAGAGATAAAAATTCAACTGTCAAACAATTTGAGAAACTCCTCATCATCAGCACGTCAAATAAGCTGCACTAGTCTACTATAAAACCATTATTTCGAAAATAATTGATAAGTTGAACTTACACATAAACTCCCAATAAATTGAGCTTCATGTGTAAAATTGGCAGATTGCCCCTTTAACCATAACCATCAATGCAGATGACTCATGCAGTCATCATATCAGATACACCAACCGGGGATGCAAGCATGAACACAGCACATTTAAAGGCTTCTTTAAGGAACTGAACCATTATGTAAATGATCAGACTGTTGTCACAAGCTATTTCTGACTGACACTGTTCTGCTCCTTTGGCCAAAAAGCAGTAATGCTGAAGTGATGGTGCAGCGACGGGAGAGAGATGGATGCACAACCCATTGTAACTCTGAACATTTGAAAAACTCACAAACTCAAGTATCGTTTAATATCTGTAAAAAAAAAAACAAACAGAGGATGCAGTTTAAAACTCTCAATCATCTCATCAGTGAAGGATTTAATGGGCCGACTGTCCTTTCAAATGTAGCATAATCTGTTTTAAATGCAGGCTATCAATCATTTTGTAAGAGGAGGTGTCATATCACATGAGGGAAGTCAACTGTTCAGGCAGAGCAGTGAGGTAACGTCCTCTTCCTTGGACAGGCTTTCGCTCCTCAATCCAAGATAATACGAGCTCAGAGCCAACAATACATTTTACTACCAGCGTGGTAGCATGTATGTGCTTTCCACTGCTGCCAGAAACAATGAGAGTAGCAAAGGAGATAGTAGAGAGACACAGAGAGGGAGGGGGGCATAAATGCTGAGGGGGAAGACAATCCCATTGGCTCTGCTTTCATCAGATAGGTGGCACCGTGAGCTAATCCCCGGGCTTAGCTGTGTGTCGCTCAGCACGGCACCCAGCCGGGTGTCGAAGGGGCCACCCTGGCAGATCTAGCGGGCCATGTGGCTATCCCAGCATCCCTAGGGAGGTTCACAATCCCGCCATGTTGCATTTACCTTCTGTGCAGGTGGCCCCGCTGGCCTTTCGCTGGCTATCACCAGATTTAAAGCGGAAACTTTTGCACACTTTGGCAGTGAGAGTTTGAAAACTGTTTGTACTTTAAAACCCACAGACAAAGCAGCTTGATGTTAGTAAACTGCACATCACAAGCATTTTCCAACATACTTTTAGACTCTTGGCATCCTTTGCAGAGTGAGAAACCCTGAATGTGATTCTTATCTTGAAGTACAGACAGACAGGCGGCGAAACGCTTTGGCTTTTGGAGCTCTGGAGTTCAGGCTTTTCTGGGGTTACAGCCGGAGTGAAAGCTGCACTTTCTGCATGTTGGCAGCTCCAAATAACAATCTATCAACTGCTGCTCCATGTCTGTTGGTTCAGTTGTAAACTCATCAACTGATCTGGCCCTGACTGAATATCCAGACTGTCAGATTTTTGTACTTTGAACCCGACTGGCTGACAGGGTAAGGGCTGTTCCACGTTCATACGGTTGCACATTTTTATACCTTTTAACAATAAAGTGCATCCAACATTATAACTGCAGAACATACTAAATGTTGCACCAAATGTGCATTTAAGGTTCCAATAACTGATATCTTTTGTCATGTTACTAAATATATGCTATCTTTTATGCTTTGTTTCTAATGTTCCCTTAAATTTATTTTAAAATTCTTAATTTATCATTAAGAGATATATAGAAGAAAAATCTGGTATCAGGTAAAAACAGGTATTTATTTTTTTATTCATTTGTTTTTTATATTTAATTTACTTTCAAACTTATTTATGAACTTATTTATTTCTGCAACTGTCTCATATATTTTTTTATTTTAATTCGTTATTCATTTGATTATTGAATTATTGACCTACTTACTGACTCTCTTTAAAGATGCTCCATTCTGGATGACGTTTTTATTTATTTTTCAACTACTTATTTGCTTTCTAAGTTATATAGTTATTTATTTTATATTTCTATCCATTCATTATAGTTTATTTTTCTTAATTATTGTGTGTGTACAGTAACTAGAACCCTCCTCCTGTTGGCTTATTGTAATACTGCTGGTAGAAATGCCAAAGTCTCATTCTACTGTTGCGCTTCATTGTGAGCTGTTTCACCCAAAATGTAAATGTAAACATTACACCTACACAATACCCGTAATATTTCAGTGTGGTAATCCTCAATCAACAGGGCCCACTGGGGGAAAAACAGGCCTCTTCTCTGTGTGTGTGTGTGTGTGTGCTGGCAGCAGGCCAGTTCCTTCCTCTGTACCAAACACTGAGCCGAGTCGGTTGCTTAGTGGAAACAGACAAGCCAAATCGGCGCAGAGTGACCTATTTTGTTGCTGTGTGCCGCTGGGAGTGTGTTTTTCCCTAAACTAACCCCTGCCTGCTCGCTGCAGCTCGTGCTCCCTTTTCTCTCTCCCCTCTTCGAACGGAGAAAAGAAAGAAACCAAAAATTGCCCGTCAGTGGATGCACGGCCTCAACGCCACACCTACTTATGTGGTCCGAGCTCTTCCCCTCTCCACCCCTCTTCAGAGGCACCTAATTATGAAAACCCTGACTCATTTACATGGCTATGTTTGATCTAAATTACACTCCAAACCACACCAAATTAGGATCATCTGTGAATGTAAAACACTTTTTTTCCTCTTTCGGCCCCCCCCCCCCCCCTTCCTCCTGTTCTGTGTTCTTGCAGTGAGCTCTGCAGGGCACATGTTCAAATGATGAAGGGGGAATTTACAGTTTTTTAACGTTCTCTGGAGACCTGAGCCCTGTCCCACAATGCCGACTGAGAGGGACTGGAGTCACCCACAATTATCCCAGGATCTGATCTGCACCCCCACCCATTCCACACCCAAATTAGACTGAGCCTCCTCTGACTGATTCGACGTACAGGCAGCACATTAATTACAATATGCCAATGGCTGGCCCGGGCTAATTGCAGGCGCTTATTATGCATTCATGTTCTCATAATGTACATCATCCTTCTGTGCTCTCCTGTCTCATTCCAGCCTCGGCTGTTTGTTTTATTCTATTATCAACTCCTTTATTGTTTCCTCAAATATCTTAAAGCTGCAACAGTGGTTTGGTGATGCCATGCTGCACAGTTTCTGGGTATTCAATGCGACTATACGCAACTTTGTATGACTTTAGAAAACAAATTAAATAACCTGAATTAAATCACGCGTGTATTATAGTGTGTTCATGCCTCAAGCTACGTTTTACCTTCAAGATTTGGACATTATTGAGTATTTGCCACTTTCTTTGAGTCTGCAATGGCAGAAAAGATAGAAGAGCAGAGATCCAGAAACATTGTACAGTTGATGTCAGTGTGAAATTAGCCACGATGACCATCCTTACATCACTGTATCAGGCAGATAGGGTAGCAGTTTCTGATTAGTATTTAAAATCAACAAAAACGGTTATGTTGGCTATACCAACAGATTTGGAAAAGATTTAGGAGTGGGAATCTTTAGTTTATGATCCACTTACTACCAATTTAGATTCATTATTTTTTGGGGGGTTCAAGTTGAGATTTTTATCACAATTGCAATCATATCTGGCATGAGATTATTTGAAGGCTTTAGCCCTACAGTGTGATGGAAGTTGGTATTAGCTGCAGCCCATTAAGTTCCTGCAATACTTTTTTCAAAGTTTACACACTACAGAAGTGTCACCTAAACCAGTATTGTCCAGAGCTTTAAACAGCATCTCACAGTGTTTGTTTTAAGGGATTGTGATTTGATTCACATTATTTTATATTGGTTATTGTTACAGCAGAGATTCAATCTAAGATGTTTAATCTATCGATGCAGGTGAATCTGCATAGTTTCTAATCATTTCATCAATGCAATTAATAATGAATAGCACAACCCCTTGAAAATATACATTGTCGCTATAAAGAAACAAATAGTAAAAACATGTTTCACTGCTTCCTCTGCTGATGTAAAGCAGATAGGATGCAGGCTGTCAGGTCAACCTCAGGACTGCTGACAGTTTGCAGAGGTGATTGACAAGCGTTAGAAATTCAACAACAAGAGGACAGGAGGTCAAGGCTAAAAATATACCTGCTTGTAGCTTCGAGGTGAGAAGTTAGAGATTGCACCTTTTAAAGTTCAGGCAGTTGCCTCTCGCTGCCGTTTGGAGACACCAGAGTGCTAAGTCGCTTGCATGGTGCAGCTTTTGACAAAAACGGCTGATTATTGAACTAAGATCAAACATCTCCCCACAAATCTTTGAACAGGCAGCCAAACTACGGAGAGGACTGCTATTCTGAGAAGTTTGTTTTCATGCCTTCTGTTGTGGTTTCACTGGGCGGGCGAGCCGTGCCTCGTTCCCCCAAATCCGCAGAGCCTGGATCCAATAAGCCACAGTATCTGACTGCGGTGGTGTGGTTGGCAGAAGCAGGACGCTTCAATCTACCTACTGTACCCCCTTCACTCATCGGGCTGCAGCCTAGGTGCTTTTTCTCTTTCAACTCTCTTCCCCTGAAGACTTAATTCGCAACAAATGTTTTTAGCCTTTGTTCCTTTCTCTTGATCCCAGAAAAGAAGCAAGAACATTCCTTAAAAACTATGAACCTAAAAACTCAAGAGCCTGCAGGTAAACAGCAGCTTGGCCTGAAATTTCTACTTAAGTGAGGGACAATCCTTTTGTTGACCCAAGTCTTGTTGTTTTCACGTTTTGACAGGGTTGTTGAGGTTAAAAGTGAATGTAATACCGCTGGATTCTGGCGAAGCCATGCGCCTGTTTGGTCCAAACCGGAGCCATAATTTGATCAAACACATCAGTTCTGCTCTTCTGTCTTTTGTCATCCCTTCCCTTTTTCCACCTCTGAGTTTTGCTACAGCTTTTAGTTTATTTGCACACTGCTGAAAAAAAAGAAAGGAGGAAAAAAGAGGGATACAAACATAGTGCGGTTGAGGCAACGAAAACCCCGAGGGGTTTATAAAAACATCTTACCCCCAAAAGAAAAAAAAAAAAAGAAGAGGATTAGATTGCTGCTGTCATGGAAAATGCCTGTAACTGCAATTTGGGTGTTTTTCTTTTGCGTACCTGAATTCTAACTTTCCATGGTCATTTAGTGTGCTGTAATATGTTGAGAACTCTGTGACCCTTAGGGATTTTTAAACTCAGTAACTTTAAAAATGCATGGGAGAATGAAAACAGAAAAGCAGCATGATAACTCCTGAAAATATATGTATACTTTCAAAATACAGCTGAATTTGTTCAGACTTTGTTATCTGAGTTTAGTTATAACGTGAGAAGGGAAAATGTGTAGTCAAATACAACTATTAGGTCTAAACAATATCCTCTATATAAACAAAAAATATTCTAACATTTTTAATTACATACTGCATACAACAAACTAAGACGTGTCTGCCTGCAAACGGTCACTTATGCTCGCATTTTACACAAATCTCATGAGTTTGAGGAGATGATAGCACATGTTATTAATGCTATATAACAGCTATTCGGGTGGCGTGGTGGAAGTAATGGTGCTGCAGCACCCCCAGAGCTAGGCTATGATTGTGTGCAAGATACAGTACACATTGCTTCTTACGTGGTACATGTCTCCATAACAACCCAGACAGTCTCTGTTAATTGCGATCACATTGAGTGTGTAATATGTAAGAGCTAGATGTCACTGTTCTACACACTGGTTCTTTAAGTATGTTTAACATCTTATCTACGCAAGTAGGATCTTCCTGATTATTGAAGTGGGGTAATGTCACTGTTCGCAGCAACAGTACTGTGTAACACTCCATCTGTGTAAGGTTTGACCTGGCCTGTTTTTCTCTTACTAAAGCATGAACTGATCCAAGCTCAGCCTCTAATTAACAGGTTGTGTGTGGATGTCCTCATTCCAAAGCTTTCTCCCCAGCCATGTACATACTGTTCTTCAAGCAAACTTAACATCCACAGAAATGTCTCCTTTACATGTAATTTCAATGAGGTTTTGGTGCTTGGTTAATATTGAATATTACACCAACGTCAAAGCTGAAAACAAGACAACTATGATATTCTGTACTTCTTTACAGACATATTCACTTCACTTTCTGTGTGCTATGATCCCTGACCCTTGACCTTCTAATATTGTTTTTCAACTTTCTTCACTGTTTGTGAAACTGAACAAAACTAAGCCCAACCAAACCTCCTGAAGGTAAACTGGGAAAGACCATCTACAAAAAAGTAAATGCTGCTCCAAGTATGGGTGAGGGTGGGGTCATTACTTTAAAAATTTAAAAATAGTACACCTCCTCAGCAGTGTTTGACCTCTTTTTATCTCAGTCAGAGTCATAGGCCAAATGTCAAAATGCCAATGAAACGGCTCTCGGCTAATAAGTCTAACACGACGCATTTTAAGTCCCCCCTCATCGCCTTTTGATCTCCTGAGCCGCATTTGACGGCAGCGAAGCAGGGACCGTTTGTCATGGCCAGGGGCGCTGGGAACCAGCGAGACAGGGACACGCCATGAAAATCTGACTGTCAATGTGCCCTCCTCAATTTATTAAGCGGCCCTCAGAGCGCAGAGCCGGGATTTTGACCCTGATAATATAAGCCTAGGGGGAAAATGGCATCGAGAAGCAAGCTCCACATCCTGTTGTGCCGCGGTCGAAATGAGATGCTAATTAATTACCATTGGCATCTTTAGCAATGCGTGTCAGCTCTTATTTGGTGTCTCAATCTGTTAGGGGATCAAACCGAGGCATGCGAGGCCGCCGCTGGTTCCTGTGGCCGCTGCAATCGGCTGTATGCAGAAGTTTCACCCCGAGGTCGTAGCCAACGCTGACTGCAACCCCATGCTTAATGAGAGGGGGAGTTTAACTGGCCTATAGCAGAAAAGAACCAGAATGGATTTGATCACATTATGGATCAATAACAATGAATCAACCGGCTGCTGTCTCTTCACACTGACTCTGATCCATGCAGTGACCAAATAAATAAAATAAATAAAATAAACAGGATCTCAGTACCAAGAAAAACATTTTCTAAACCTACATCTGATTTGCAAGAAGTTTGTGCACCTTCTCTAGAAGTGTTCTTGATGAAGCATTGCATTATGGGTAATGTAGGAAAATCACTCAATAAAGGCAAGTTTATTTGTACCCTTCAACAACAACAACAACGAGATAAAAGTGAAAGAAGCAGAATTTGACATATTAAAAGGACCATACAGGAAGTTTTTAAATATTTAATTTAAAGTGTGTACACAGTGTTTATTCGTGTATATGTTTAAAGACTTACACATCTTTATATCCTTGTGTGGTACTGCTGCAGTACATGATTAAAAGATAATAATGATTATGTGAATTTAAAAGTAGGCCAGTTTTCTACGCAAACGCTGTATGATCATCGCCTAACATATGGAGTGCTGATCAAACAGGGGCTAAATCTTGACGATGACGGATGACGCCATTTCACATCTCTGCAATTTCCTTTCCAATGTTTAATGAAATAATTAAAAATTTAGTGGCAGCCTTATAGAAAGAACAATTGACACTGACTGTATCATTTGGCAAAAGGTTGGTGGGAATGTATTCATATTCTCTAGTGATTGGACTAAAACATTCAAAATAACTGGTTTGATCCTAATTTGGTTTAAGATTGTAAGAGGTTGTGAGGACATATGTGATTTTTAGTCATTCACTTCAAAATATTTATAGAATCATTGATATAAATGTGTCTTCTATCCTGATTTCATGAAATACAAATAGCTAATTGATTCATTTAGTATCCAATATAAATGTGTGTAATATATCCGTCTTTATAACACTGACAGACACAAAGAAATGTCATATGGGGGG
>NW_023340206.1:11645803-11650803 GCF_004916995.1 Morone saxatilis
AAGCACTATATACACAATTAGGCTAATGCCCCTGAGGATGTGACTTCTATAATGGCTTCCACTGTATACAAAACCACTACAAGCTAGAAGAAAATGTACCAAATAAAGAAAATTAATCAAACAGGTTGACCAGGTTCCTGCTTCATCAGGAGGCCAACAGCAGCAGCAACAGTCATTAGCCGGAGATAATAAGCACAAGGTCAGGAGATTTCTGAATTATCTCCCCTTCTCCCCACTGTTCTGTCAAACTCCTATGAAGTTGTGTTCAAGAGCGGGCTCACGTTAATCAGTGGTTTAATTGCCACTTGCCTCAGAGTGTGTGGGGAATAAGGCCAATTTCTCAGAGTCTCTCCTTCAGGAGGATGGAGACAGGTTCTTGGAAAGAGATAAGTCTGTCAGCGTGGATTACTGTCACAGAGAGGAGTCTGGTTTCCTCATTTTAGCAACAGTAAACTTACAGTAAACTCTTGTTTTGTTTTAAAGCGTTATATTAACATTGTTTATAGCGAGTTGTTGCAATATCATTTTAGATGTTATTCAAGATGTTTATTACTAACAGCGGATGTGTTTAGTGTAGCAGCAGAACTAATATGAGTAATGGTAGTCGTATAAGTAGTGGTAGTGGAGAGTAATCAGAAAGTAGAGGTAACACTTTACACCAACTACTACTGATAGTAATAAGAGTTGTAGCAGCATCAGTAGTAATTGCAGTAAGAATAAGTAGTAGTGAGTATTCGCAGAAGCAGCAGAAATACTAACATTTAGACAATTTAGGAGTAGGAGAAGTAACAGCCAGTAACCGTACAGTAGTATCAGTACTTTTGTTGAGGGCAGCACTATCAGTAAAAGCAGTTGTAGAAGCAGAAGCAGTATTATTAGGAACATCGATTATGATGATTATGACAGTAGCGTACATATCTGAATGCATTTGACTGCGTGTGTGTATGTAAACAGTAAGCTACTAACTTCTTTACAGCAGTAAATATTCTGTAAACGGTTTATTTCACATCCTCTTCCTATTTATCTGAATTAAACAACGTTTAGGTCTGTTGTCTGTGTACAACACTCCTATTGGGTAACATCTCGTCCTAATATTATTGCATTATCCAGCGAGTGCAAACTGTGCATCCCTTTAATAACTCCATGTCAATGTGATTAATGGACATTGCTTAATAAATTTCCTGTAATTAAGTGTCCACCTGCAGCTTGCTGGAATCAATTACCTTTTTGTTTATGCAATTTCCTCAAGGTATTTAGTTATGTGCTTCCATTATGGAGTTGTAAGATAATATCTGCTTATTTTGCTAATTCCTGTGTTACTGTATGCGACATAGCGAGCTGTAGCAGCCCGAAGCAAAGAGGAGCGTGGAGCAGATGGATGGCAATGAAAACAATACTCTTACAGTCATACTTCATGGCCTTATGACTGATGTGTGGTAGAAGGTAATGAAAAGAGAGAATAATAAGGCATGCTATTTTTTCAGTCTATAAGTATCGTGCTTTTCATAATGCTAGCAGACACATATATTAAAAACAAATTACACAATCGACGAAGAATGAACAGTTCTTAAGCATGAGAGTGCATATTAGAGAGGAGAAATTAAGAGATAAAATCAGTTTCCTGGTGAGATTTGTTGAAACTGTGTGAACATAACGCAGATGTTGTCCTCTGTGGCTCTGGAGGAGCTTTCTAAAGTCACAGACAATAACCCTGATGATGCCATAGTGATGTACTCAGAGTCATCCCAGCTTGGGGTTAGAGATTACAAGTGCATTATAGACTGGGGGGTGTGGATGTTGAAAGATGTAGGTGTCTACCAGGCAAAGAATAAAAGATGCTATCCGGTTGTGTTGCGGGAAACGTAGGCAGTGTTTTTGAAGCCTGGCTCATATTAAAAGGACAAAAAAAAACAGGATTTCTGGGCCTCTGCTCTTTCAATTGTGACCATTCTTTTCTTAATTTATCTCTCTCAAGCCCCCTACTTTATGAAAGTGCACTGCTAAATCTCTGGAGTAGCCCTTCAAAAGGGGCTATGGTACCATTTTTATATTTAATGAATACAAGACACATTTTTAGATAAGTATAATTACCAAGAGCTAAACAGACAGCAAGTGAGCATACTGTTAGCCTCTAGCAGTTTCTGGATCGCTTCATGGCACAAAAACGGTTAGAGGATGCTCAAGTGGAGCTAATGCTAAATTCTCATCTCATTGTGTCTCTGGTAAAGTTGCTAACTAGGAAAACTCACTTCTAGTAATCAATCTTGTAGTGGTGATTACAAGGCCAATGTGGGAGTGTTGACCGACTTGGCAGCTTAGGTAGTCCAAATTACTTCACACCAATTTAATTGCTGATATCTGGTAACAAGGTGATATTGCTACAAGGAAGTCAAACAGGGCAAGGAATGTGAGTCAGATGATCAGACATAATCAGACATGATATGACAACGACGCACTATCCCCCCCCCCGACATATTCTGATAGAACATTAATGCGTATAAGCAGACATGGTATAAAATGCAACAAATAGCACCTTCATTCACCTCACTGACAATATGAAGTCCACTGACTCTAACTTATATGTGAATTTCTCCTCAACACAACTGTTTACTTGCATCAGACAGTCGTGCGGTCGTGAAATCAGATGACTCATTAGTGCAACAAGGGTGACCTTTTCATAAGGGCGGTGACATGTGAGGAAGGTCACCGTGGTTAAATGGCACACCCCTAAGTGACTGTCAATCAAGCAACTGCCACCGTGTCGCCTCCCTGTCATCGTGCAGCAAATATTATGCAAGGACGCTGGGGTAAATTAACCTTCCACGGCTCGTGTGCTGCGCTGCTTAAACAGCTTTCAGATTAGTAAAAAAGAAAAGTTCTTTGAAATGTATGAATTTTAATGGGTGGTAGTGAATTTACACTTAGCAAAGTGGTTGTCTAGAAGAAGATTTATTTTCAATCCACCTGTAAAGACAGCAGTTAGGGGCAAAATGATTCAGACAGCCAACAGCTCAATTTTCTGCCACTTTTTGAGGTATCCAGGTCTGGCATTAATTCAGCTACGCTTCAGGGCTCATCAAAAGTAAGTGAAGGTGTGAGATTAGAAATTGTGTTTTCTGCTTTTTTTTCTTCTTGTCTCTCCTGCCATAGTTTAGCGTTACCGGCTTCATGCCCTGACAAGAAGTGACTGCAGGCACTTGAGGTGAGTCTGTGCGGGAAATCAGTTTAGAAATTACTGTTGGTGGGAATAAGTGTGGCGCACACGAATGAGAAATAGATGTCAGTATGCATTTCAGCAGCCAATCACTTGAGTAGGGCTCTCCAGGAACACAAGTGAGAAGTGGGCAAATAATTGGACTCCCTGTGTCCTGTTAAAATATGTGTATTGGTAAAAGGAGCCAGGGAAGGTATACTTCACCCGGCAGAACATCAAAGATTTGATAAGAGAAGGGAGGCACTTGAGGTTTTCACTCCAGCCTTCAAGAAAAAAAAAAAGGCGCTGCAAGGAGAGAAACAATAAGACGGCAAAAGATTTACCGCACTTTAATATACAAATTCCTGTCTTAAAGGGATACAAGGGGTTAAAAAATTCCTTAGTTATATAACTCTAATAACAGGCGTAAAAAGTTGTATTTGGGACATCATGAAGACATCTGAGATATAAGTGATAACGTTTAAAGAAGTGTAACGTACCTAAAAAATGGAAAACTTACATTCATGGGCTTTTCAGAATGTTATTTAAAGTACTCTTTCATGTATGACAGCTCGTCACGATAGAGACGTTTCTGCATCAATTCAACAAACCAAATGTGCTTTCTAATTTCAAATTTTGCTGTTATAGATGTCGCTTCTAATTCCACACATTTGGGACGAAACTCTCCCTAAGAAGGTTTTTTTTAGGAAACAACAGCCTACATATGTCACTTTCTCTTCACAGCATGTTCAGTAATTTTTTTTTTCGCATATCACAGTGAACTTGAAGAAAACCAGACATCCTTCAAGTCTGATAGGCAACGTTTAATTGGTTCAAATATCAGTGCCAGAAATAGAGTCAGTCAGCAACAAGCATTACATAACTGTAATTTAGTTTGTTCTGGGTCAGCGGGCCTCGGCTCTCCGACGGTGCAACGTTAAAAAATGTGACAATTCTTATTAAACACCGTGTGAACAATGCAGATCAGCAGGCAGGATTCAGCCTGGAGGTTACAGATGGTTTTCTATCAGGGTTCAACTGACAGAACCTTTGAATATTTTCTTCTATTAAAGACGATGTTAAGCAGCAGTTTAAACAATTTCATGCCCCCCAAAACAAAGGAAAACTTGCCTCTAAATCCTTGATGGGTTGCTGACACCATCAACTTTCCTTAAAGTAGGTAAAACAGGTTAATATTGGCTGCAGTTCCTGGTGTATTTTATATGTATTCATGATTCTCTTTCTTTTTGTCATTCAGGTTTAATGTATTTTTGTTGTTTTAAATAAATATGGCATGAATATTTACAATTTGTTCAATGTTCAAAAGGTACAGTTGTATTTAATTCTACTGTCACCTTCTGTAACTTTTTAAAAAATAATTTGCGGGATCTTCCCTAAAAGTTTATTTATATATTTATTTTACTGCCAAATATCAGTCTCAAAACTCCAGTACTGGTCAGCTTCTAGAATCAATATGATATTAATTATTTTAGGTTTTTTAGGGTTATTAGTTTTTTAAAAGAAAAGAAAGAAAGAAAAATTCAGGTCAGGAAGGAAAGTGCATTATAACAGAGGTTAACAACACAGGCCAAAGACATGTGGACCCCACTGTCCAAATACAGGGATATTTTAGATAACAGCGTGCTTCCAACTTTGTGTCAACAGTTTGTGTTTGTCTCTTCCCCATTTTCAACATGACAGTGCCCCTGAGGATGACGCCAGCACCATAAAGAAATGGTTTTTCAAGTTTGGTGTGTAATTAACTTTTAGTAGATCATGGCCAGATAAGGATAATGTTTTGGTGTCT
>NW_023340206.1:11655803-11661934 GCF_004916995.1 Morone saxatilis
TCGGATCATGTTTACACAGCTTGGAGTGACTCAGGAATGGATGAAGGTGCTGTGTGGACAGGCAGACGTGCAGTCCTGGGTCACATATGAAAGGAAATAATCCTTAGCGTTTGTTTTAAGCTTTGTGAGGAGCCAGGTGGGAGGAGTTAACCATATCAGGGTTATCCATCACTGAGACAGGCTGAATGGAGTTAGTGATACGTTCTGGGTCCACAGTTATATACTGATACTTATTCATTACAGTGTGTGATGGATTCTGATCAATAACCACTGATCAAACAGGAGAAAGACGGGGTTAATGAAAGGATGTAGGAGGGAGAGAGAAAGGAAGGCAAAAGGGAGAGGTGAGAAAATCAAGAAATAAAGAACATTGGGAAGGAAAGGGAGGAAGGATGGAGGCAGGTAGGGAGGGAAAAAAAGAAGGCAAGGAAGGAAGGTAGTAAGAGTAGAGAGAAACAAGGGGGGAAGAATGTTCAAGGAACAGGCAGAGCGAGGGATGAGGGAAGGAAAGAAAAGACAGGAGATGAAACTGGAACAAATGGAAAACAGGAACAAATTAAGACACTAAAGGAAAGAAAAAAGGAAGCAGAGAAGTACGCTAGGAAAGAGAGAGAGGGAAGGAGAGGTAAAAGGAAACATTAGAAAAGAAAAAAGAGATTAGAGGCAGAGACAAAAAGCAAGGGAGTAAAGTAAAGAAGAAAGGAAGAGAGGGAAAGAGGGTTGGTTAAGTACACAGGAAGGAGAGAAAAAAGTCACAGTCAAAAAGGAAAGGACAGAAAATGTGAGATGAACAGAATGGACAGCAAGAAAGAAAGAAACAAAATGAAGGAAGGATAAAAAAAATAAGAAAGGCAGAGGGGGAAGGAAGGGATGGAGCAGGGAGGGAGAGAGGGTGGGAGGCAAAGTAAGGAAGGTAAGGAAATGAGAAAAAAGAAAGAGGAAACAAAGACACATGGAAGAAAGGATGAAACAAAGAGAACAAGATAAACAATAAAGGAAGGAAGAGAGGGAGGAGGAAAGATGAAAGTCGACATTTGGTACATAAAGACAAGAAAGACAGGAATCAAGAACAGGGGGAGGGCAGAAAGGAACTAAGGTAGTAGCAAATATTTCACTTCCTTTTCCTCGAACTTTAACTCCGCTGTGTGTTTCCTCTACGACTTTGCGTTGAAGCTAAACTACCAAAGTTAACTGAACAAGAAAAAGAATAATGTAATCAAGCTAATAGTATCTTGTGTGTTCTTTGTAAAGTTTGGGGCGACGCAGACGTTTCCACACTGCCAATTTACAGTTCTTCCATTCGCATGAGGAAGGCCGGCCTGCCTGGGGCCTTACTTCAGCAGACAAAAGTGCTAACAGCAGATGAATTAAAGGTTACAAACAATATATGATGAATGTCAGGCAAATACAAATTACCACAGGAAGAAGAATAATGAAGGTTTTTTGCCACCGAGCCAGAGGCCAGTCAATAATTAGAGGTGGCGCGGTCGCTGTCGTCGGCTTTCTGCAGCCTCCGCGGTTTGTCTCGGCTTTAATTGCTCAGGTTAAGATGGCCGCCCACGCCCGAAAATAAGAAAGTTCTTAACTCATTTAAAGACGAGCAGCGTTGTGATGCTTCTCATGAGAGGCTTGGATTCAACAGGACACCCTTCAACAATGTTTTAAAGTTTCTCCATCTCGTCCATTTCGTGTTTACTTGAAATGGAGCATGAGGGAGTTTGCTTTGATCCATCCAAAAAAAAAAAAAAAACACATTAAAAACAGTCCCAACCGTGCGCAGGGAAGAAAGAAAAAAGGAGGAAGTGCCACGAGTGGTTGACAGTCGGTGCATATTGGTTGTTTTTTTGCAAGCAGGGAGACATAATCACACAAATAAGACATCAAAGATAGATTGAGAGTTAAAATATGCAGTTGAAAATTATTCAGATTGCTTTGGGATGGCAGGGAGAAAAATATTCCCTCAAAGTGTCCGACTGGATGAGATCAAAACTCTGTGATACCGTGAGACACATGCACGAATGAGAGAAGCTTTCAGACATGTCCGGGTGAATTTTTTCTGGTTTCAGGGGCTTTGGCAGCTCCTGTATTTCATGTCGTGGTTCCCTTGACTGGAGGGGGAATCCCTTTTTTTCTTGTTTTTCTGGTCACTGGCATGCAGCTCGTCAGTATGTCGCCTCACAATGTGAACTCTTGTGCCCTGCAGGTTGGCAGGGAAAAGCGACACACACAGACTGGCTGCTGGCTGCAAGTCGGAGCCAAACGCTGCACCTGCGTCATGTTTGCTGGCTCCTTTCAGGTCGGACCACCTCTCCACCTGTACAGTGAATCCAGCAAAGATCTAACCTCGACACAAACGCATGCATGCTCACTCCGGGAGGATGCGTCAAACTCCTGCGTCATGGAAATTTGTTTCCAGCAAAGCAAAGGAAGGTTGAGCAAAGGCAACAGCATATCAAAAGCATGTTTGTTAAATATAAGCGCCATCATCATGATTCAGTAAGTAATAATCAAATCTGTAGCTATTACTGCTACTTTAATGCAATATTTAGAGCCAACTATTCACAAATTCAGACATAAAACAAACCTAAAATAAAATAGAAAAGCAAAATATTTAAAATAAATCTGGATCTCTGTTAGAATATATAAATACTGTATAACCATATAAATGCATCTCTTCATGCATTTACTTTAATTAGTACCCATGGGGCTGGGTGATATTGAAATCATTATCACGATATCAACAACATTTCACAATATCAATATATATATATTACCATAAAGCAATTTTAAATTATCTATTTTGAATTACATGAGACTGAGCCCTTCATATGTGTAAAACAAAACAATACCTACTGCTGAATCATTTCATTGGACAGTAAGAACATATAATCATCATTTTTATTTGTCGGGACCGCAGACTAAAGGCAGCCAGTGCCGTCCCTAATGATGGTGTGTGCGCTCTTCTTTGGGTCTTTGAGTGATCTGCAGTTAAACAAAATGTATTTTTGGAGATCAGGGTTTACATGAGTCGGTTAGGGACGGAGGTTCTGCGTCGGACAGAGGGAGAAAGACAAAAAAGACAAGTTTTAGTGACATTTCTAACCTTGGCACCTAAATTGAAGTCAGATTCTTAAATTGCTCCTATGTTTGAGGTTTGACATTGATACAGGTTCTCTTTTCTCTATCAATTAAACATGCAAAAAACGCATTTCTATGGGTGAGAGACGACAGACAGTCTTGAGTGTACTGCTGTATCTTAACTAAACCATTCAGTACTTCACTCTTCCAGGAAGCTTTGAGCCTCAGAAACAAGCTGTAAAATGTTGAAGAAGCTGCGAGTTCAGTGATGTTAAGGGATGGAAAGTTTCTCTTTGTCTAAAAGCTCTCAAATGTGCCACAGAAAGCTGAGATTCAAAGCGAGGCCCATCTCTCCTAATTAGCACTTTGAAAGATAAAAGCAGTTTATTAAATCAATCAGGATGATGGTTGTTTGTGAATCCCAGCAGATAAGGACATTTGCATATTAACTTTGCAGTTCTAACCTACATTTGAGGATCTTCTGAGATTGTGGCCAGCATCAATGTAAATATTTTCCCCTCGCTGCTACTGTACACGTTTTAAAGTTTCATCGCCCGGATTCTCTGGTGGATTTTCAACTCATTAAAAAATAAAGAGATGGATAAATAAGCAAACATATAACGTAAACAGACAAACAAATGAATAAACGAATACGGATATTATGGCACCGAAGAGGCTCTGCCAAAATTTGTGGCGAAGATGGGGCAAAACAATCTGGATGTTAACTTGCTGGTAGATATTTCCAGTTTATAACTAGGCTTTAAATGAACATGAAAGCAACAAATATGCTTTTAAAGATTATTATATGTGCCCTCCAGTTAATCTGGCACATACTAAAGAGCTGTTCCAGTATGTTCTGCCAAAATTTAACTTCCTTGTGAATCATGCAATGTCTTGAGAATGATTTTAGTGCATTAAGAGTACTGTGTTTAATGTTCATTATATGAGGTCTGTGCAACATGAACTGCACTTCACTTTTATTGAATTACTGGTATTTTAAATAAAATCAGTTAATATATAAACATATTTAGATTTCACTGCACTGATAACCATGCTCTTAGATGGCACAAACTGTATCTTTCCCATATTTTCCCACAATTACTTTTTCAGGGCCGTACATACACAAAAAACTAGATAAGCCATAGTGTTGCACTGGTTGCACTTCATTACCATGAACACACACACGCTGAAGTTTATTTAGACGCAATCCCACATACATCGTCCTGCTGCCCCAAATGTGGATTCATCCACTGAATAGTCCCCTAAAAAGACACACTTTTCTTCTTTTTGCTTTTTCCATTTTTAAAATTGAATCTCTATATCTGCGAGCAGTTTGTAAAGATTTAGGTCCTCAGTAGGAACTAATGGTCTCAGGTAGTAAAGTCAAAAAGTATTGAGAGATGGGCTAACACATGGTTGGTTCTGCCCTTTACAACAAATGTATATGGAATAAGTAAAATACAGTTTAACGCCAGACTTATTGTTGAATTAAATACGACATATTCATATTTCCCTATTCTACTCTGCAAGAAGTCACTATTCAGTGTCACGATTTCAAGAGTCTTAAGTGTTAAATTATTCAGAAATTTGACTATTTGTGTAACTCTTGCAAGCCAAAGCCTCTGAATCTGTATTGGGACCACAGTTTTTGACTGTCACAAATTCTTAAGGGGTCAAAGATTAACAATCTAAACAGATTTCTGCCTTTTTATTCAGTAATTTCCCTTTATGGCCCCTTTGTTCTTCTTTTAAAAACAGAATACTAAGTTTCATACTTATATTTACAGCTTGGTGCTTAATCCTGTTTCAGAACATAAGAAAAAACTTTCTGCTTTTCAGTGGAGCAGAAACTCTGAGTTAGTTACTGCCTTTTTAATGAAGAATGAGTTTATAAATGATTGTGTGCTCAGGGTTAAACCTAGACAAAGTAGACTAGTAGACACCAAATATATATTTTTAAAAAAGGCGGTTGTTTGCTAATTAGTAAATCATAAAATCAGTCTTCTCCTCCTTTCTTGGCTTTTAAAAGGACTGCTTTCAGTAAGACGTCTGCTAAGAAACCATTATCTCAAATCTCTTCATATCAAACCTTTGCTGCATTCTCAGTGAGAACATTAGAGAATCAGTTGAGAGACAGGGACAGCCACAAAGAAATCAGAGCTTGCAGGTATTGACCGGTCTCTCATACGGACACAGAGGAAGAAAGAAACGCCAGATCAATACCAGTCGTTGCTAATCCTAGTACCGACACAACAGCGCCATTGTGTTTCAATGGGTGGGCCAAAGCTTCGTAAGAAATCACCCAGCACAAAGGGTCCTGTCACCATTCTTCGCCTTCTCAAAAGGGTCATGCACAACGTTGACCGCCACACTACTCGATACACGACTTACTGACGTGATGAAAGGCTGTGTTTGGGCTAAAAATGACAAATAAACAGGCACAAATCCTCCGCTGTAATCAGTCCAAGATGCATTCATACAGACAAGAGGTGCAGATCTGAAAGCAGCTATCATCATCTCCAGCAGAGAATAGGTGAAGCAGTATTCCAGCGGAGAATAAAAGAGGAAGTTACTTTAATGACTCCGGAGCCTTTTAATTGCAAAGGCTTGGATATTAGTTTAAAACTGCTCACTTCATGCTTGGGAACACAGTGCCAGCGCCCTCACCCAACACTTGTTTTATCTGCTTGCAGATTGAACTAACTTCACAGTAAAGAGAGGCCAATTAGGGCGCAAAGGGATTAAAAACACAGGAAAAAAACCTTTCCGTTCCTCTACTTTTGTGGTGAACGACAGGCTATAGGATGAAAATACAAGAGGGGACGAAAGCTCAGCACTTTATGATCGTGAAATTAAAGAGAAAAACGAAGGTGTGAGGTTATTTCCTGCCAGTCGTCCCCTGAGAGGAAAAATAGTCCACCTTATATTACTGTTGGATATCATTAATCTCCGATGTTCACAGCATTCAGACAGTCATTTTGTGATGAAACACTAGAATCTTCCCTTTTCTCATTACCTGCCTTGTCTATTTAATCACACTGGCCAAGGAGTAC
>NW_023340206.1:11662034-11667065 GCF_004916995.1 Morone saxatilis
CCTGGGCTTTGGGAAATTGCGCTTTATAAACTTCTAAAAGACCTATTTCACAACAGCCATTCTGACATGAAATAGTAGAGTAAACACAGGTGCTACCAATGATACTAAATTACTGCGCATGTTGGAAAGGCTCTGCTACACTAAATGGAATGCAACCTTAAGCCGCCTATTTTTTGACAAGTTTCTTTATCAGTGTTAAACTTTAGTGCAAAATGCCAGAAACAACAAATATTACCTTCTATAGTCTCATCAAAAAGAACTCACACTTGCTTCCGCCTCCTTTCTGCTTCCTTTTTTGAAAATATCTGGAAGTGACATCTGTTGTCCAAGTTAACTGGGACCACATATCACAAGTAGCTCTTTTACGACAATGTTTTAGGGTGAATTTCTCTTTTTATAAGTGCAAATAACTATTCTGTAGTGCTGTTAAAGCATGTTGGGTAATGCAGAAAAAGATCTGTGCTTTGCTTCGCTGTTTATATCCTTCATGTAAACAGGCTGAGAGCTTCAGATCCACAGGCCCAACCATTTATCGGCCTCTCTGAGTGGAAGCCCGGCTCTGACTTCCTCTAATAAAATGATTACCAATCTCTGGTAGTGGTTTACCTCAGATGCACCGTCCCCAGGAGATGTCCAAAGGATGCTATCAACCAGGGAGGAGGGATTGGGGGAGGGCGGGCTTCCCACAGCGAGGAGTGTCTTTAACATAAGTGGAGATGAGTGTAACCGGATGGTGGAGGCGAGGGGATTTCCCCAGGAATGGCAGAGAGCGGCAGAAAATCGATGCGTTGTTTGTTTATTGGTCTGACCTCCGAACCCCTCCAACCCCACCTGCCCCCCTTTCTTCTTCCTCTACTCCCTTATTCCTGCTTTCTCTCCTCCTGTCCTGTTTTCATTTGAGCTCAGACTTACTCCAACAAACAAGTGCATTTCCAATAATATCCAAGGGCCTTTGAACATTTTAGATGAATAAATGTCCATTTTATCACATCCTTTTTGTTCCTGCTTTAAACCAACCATTATCTCCCAGTTCATGAAAGCGTTTCCTTTTGCAGCTCTAAATACTTGGTTTCGTTTCATACTTTGTACTGATTCTAGCCATGTCGTGATTATGCAGCTTGTTACTTCAAATATCCAAGTGCATATTTAAATTGCTCGATTTTTTGAGCGAGATATTGAAGGTATCTGCTGTCCAGCACTGCAACCAAAACAGGAAAGGATGAGCTACTAATGTTTAGAAGTAGTTGGAAAAGTGATTCCTGCGGGTGCAACAGCCCAAAAAAAAAGACCAAGTCAGTTTTGAAAAACATTTTAGGTTCAAGTAAGCCCCTTTTCACGGCAGACATTGATTTGTCAAAGCAGGAAAAGCACACTAATGATGGCTGCATTACATTTAGATGGTATATAGTATTGTGAATGCTCACTCACTGAGATGACTTACTCACTTAATGGAATGGAGCCATCTTTAATGTTATTAGTTACAAAATGGTCAATTGCCATAGGAACTGACAAGGTGAACTGTACAATAAAATTATTTGTTATATCAGCTCAAAAATTTCTGGATGGTTTAATTCCCATAATGCAACTCAATAGGATTGTTCATTAGGCCTTTGATGCCTGGTAAACATCCATGTCTCCCCAGGTTGGAAAGTCTTTCTGTTTTAAACTTGGTTTAACAGGCTGAGTAGTATGTGAGCTCGGATATATAGCTGCTAAATTTATCACAATAAAATCACAAAAGAATTTAATGAATTTAATTATTTTTAATAAAGACCAGGTGGAAAAATGGCTCACTTTAATCACTTTACTTATGAAGGCACACAGGTAAAATTTTAATGTTTTGTCATACTGTATTGTTATAAGTACCTCTCCATTGTGGACTACCTGTGGATAGTTTCTTGAGATGTAACAGATGTAGGTTATGATTGACCACTCCATCCATTATCAAGGGCTATAATAGGCTGCTTATGAGCCAGAGCGAATTCGTTATGTGCTTTCATTGCAGTTTAAATTCAATGCATTTAAGTAAAACTATCAATATTCTATTTAACAGCTTTTGTTTTAAATTGGTTCCATAAAACATACAAGTAAAATAGGTGTCACCTTTTTCGAATGCCAGATATCTCAATTTGGAGGGCAAATCTCTATGCACAGCTTCATCACTGCCCTGAATCCAAAGGAAGAAAGATGAAAAATGAGAAGACCTTGCCTTCACTTCTGTAAACGAACGGGAGAAAAAATTCCAAGATCCAGATATCGGGAACGAAAAGGTCACCCGAATCTTACGACTCTTAGTGATGCTAATGGGGCCTAATTTGAAATGGAATTTTATTCACATCTTGAAATCCAACAATGAGATTTCATTCAGATGTAGCAGTCACTTTTTACTTGCTTTAATGATAAGTAGGTCCAAATGCAGGAAGAGGGAAGAAGAAGAAAAAAAAAAAAGATCCCCAAGGTGCTTTGACTCTTTTCTTTTATTAATGACTTGAGCCCTTTTGTGACCGCAGCAGAATCGTTTGATGAATCATTATCGTGGAGAAAATCATCACGACTGATCATATTAAGAGGGGAACGCAGTTGTTTTGCAAGGCCTCCTCTCTTGTCCATTGTGAATTATTGTCATTATCATTAGCATGAAATGAATTCTGGCCTTTCAAAAGGGGAGCGCTGCAATGAGTTAATGTATATTCATCCGTTGTCGGGGCACAGGCTTGTTTTGTCTGTTATTGTACCGGCTGTGAGTTGCTTTGAACCTGCCTCCATACGAGGACGCTGATAACTGCGCCTCGGCAAACATCAACCTTGTTTACATTAATGTCTGCAGACTGTTGCAGGTCGACTTGCGATCCATATCAATTGTGCGGCGGTAAATAAATTCCAGCGACGAGACATCAATGAGGGGCCAGATCTGTGTTATAGCTACATAAACAATACATTTCTGTGTGTCTACTGCCACTGAGGGCATAATAGAGCTATATTTACTCATAATTCTAACATGGAGAGTCATGTGACTTGCTGCATGGTGAGTTCAGGGGTTTACATTCCTCTCTGTTGGTTTTAATGTCACTCCAACAGTAATGTGTCTAGTCTCCTGGCATCGGGGACGTTTGGGGGACACAGAGCCCAATCGAGAGCAGCATCTGCAGCCTGCTGACTGAACGGGGGCCCCTCCAGCACTACCTGGGACCCGGCTGGGCCAGTAGCCACGAGCTGAGGAGGGGGCGGTTAGAGGAGCAGGAGGGGGGGCACTGTGATCTGATTTATCCTCAGGCCGGAGACTACAAATGAGTACAGACAGCTTTTTCATAGCCAAAAGACACATTTTCACATGTGTTTGTGGATGTGTGTGTAATCGGGGAGGGGTGGGGTGGATCACAAGATAGTGGAGTTTCATAAACAGCTCAGTTTCAGCAATGAAAGGCTGACACGAAAGTACGCAAGTGTAAATTGTTGCATGTGTGAATATACAGTGATATGTGCATACGTTCCTTTACTGTTAATTATGTTTTTGCACCATTGTCATTGAAACAGGACTACAAAGCAATTCAGATTTTCATAAGAAGGCCTGTATGTTTTTTGAAACAAATAACAGAGATCACCAAGTGCTTTATAGTTGCTATTTTATGGTCATTAAGCGGGGGCGTTCACAGATTTAATGTTACACCTCATAAGCGTGTACCTCTGAAGTGAGCAGCACATTACTGCTCTTCGATAAAAGCTTTCATAACTGCAGTTTTGCTGTTTATCGCAGCAAAAATCTTATCAACTCATTCTGGTCTATAAATGAGTCCTACAACCATATTTTCTCAAAACAAGTGACAAAATCTGCCTTTGCAGTAAGAATATTTTAACCTGTTTTCAATAGAAATCAACTTATTTCAACATTTCTGAGAAATTACTGTCTCTGTCTTTAAATAGGAAAGTATAATGCTGCACTAAAATCAAGACAAACTCACTGCACTTGCAGATTTTTTCACTTGATTTAACAAAGAAAAAGAACAAGCCTTCCCTTCACTGACTGAGTTCCCACAGTGTCAAATATAAAAGCTATGTTTATAGGCTTGTAAGCATAGAGAGTGCAATAGGTTGACATTTTTCCACAATTTTATAATTTTTATAACCATATTGACATTTTTATACCACAGTATTTTGATATGTATTTAAGTGCTTGTTGTTGAATAGCTAAAGTCCTATCTTATGTTACTGTATATGTAGTAGAAATAAATGTGTGTTTTATATCTGTTGATGACTGTACCTGATTACAGTTGACTCTGAGAAAAAAAGGGCATTGTGCTGTAATTTCAAGTTTAACTTCAAAACTAGAATATTTTCTAAACCACACGGCCGTCACAAAAGGGTGTGATAAGTAGCTTGTTTTTTATTTCTGAGAAGCTTGTTATTTTACAGGAGCAACTGATGAAGGTCCGCTTCACTTCCCTAAAACTGTAATATTAGACCTAGATAGAAACCTCCATGATTGCAATACTGGTGTTTGTTTATATACTTTATTTCAAAGTTTATGACCCATGAAACACAATAGTCATTTAAGGGTGTTTGGAAGCTGTTTTTGTTTTGTCAGCTTATTTTTAGCATCAAATTTAAACAATATCCAGCTCAATACTGTACATTTCTCAATCTTTCGACAGTCAGTGACTGGAGGTGAAGTCAGGCTGCAGACCTGAGAGCGGTGAACTTTCCAGTAATTATTCTGCATTCGGGTCAGCTCTGGACAATATGTTAGCCATCTGCTGGCATCTGTGCTTTCTCCCACTAATAGACTGAACCACCCCAACCCCAACCCCCACCTCCCCACCTTCCCTGCACACCGCAACACCCCCCACCCTACACCGGACCACCATCACCGCCGCCACCGCAGCCTGGAGCTAACGGAGCCGGGGGTGAAACGCTAAGCAGGTCACATGTTGTCTTTCAGCCATATTTGGGTCAGGCCTTTGGCACTAGATGAGGGGAGGCTTAATGCACGGAGGCAATGGGTAATAATCCTCCCTCCAACACACACACACACAC
>NW_023340206.1:11667137-11675199 GCF_004916995.1 Morone saxatilis
CACACACACACACACTGCATGTTGGCCACACACACAGGCACATAGATGAATAAACAGACATACACATACTGTACTCATATGACTTCCCTGGCTGCTATTTTGCCTTCGAGGGCGTGAAATTCCTCATTTTTCTTCGATATGATCCTAAATCAGGGTTTATTTATATTCTCAGAAGGGTGCTGAATACTTGAAATTCAAATTTCAACATGCAGGACTGTATACAGGCATAAAACAGAAGTTAACAGCAGCTTTAGCGGCGCATATGTTGCATGGAACATATGTTTGGAGCATATGTTTAATGCCAGAGGAAAGAGGGCTCCCACGTGCCAAGGATCACAGGTAGACGGGATCTTAAATACAGAGCAAAGAGACGGAAATCAGAGCATGAAAAACGTCTGTGTTGATCTAGTTGGCGTGTTAAGAAGACTGAACTTTCCTGAGCTCTGAGGCCAAACACTTGCATCTAATATTTTGGGAAATGTATGCAAAACCGGACTGCCAAATTTGCTCCTTCCATTAAGATTAGGACACGGCACATATATCTTGGTGGCCTTGAACGGCTGGAAATGTGTAAATTTAATACAAAAAGTAAAAATATGGAAAAATAAACTTTCTTTTATCAGGAATTCATTAGGAGAAAACTCAGGGCGTTGTATGTTTTTTTGATGGTGTGTGAAGTTCTGGGGGCAGAGGCCGAGTGCGCGGGTATGAAATGTGATCAAATTTCAAATACATTCACAGTCGTGGCAATTTGTACATTTGCATCAAACTTCTGGGGGACATCTGGCAGTAAATGGGATGAGGTTCGACACATTCGCTGCTGCAGTTTGGCCCCCTCGTCAGGACCACTTGGCTCAAAGAAACAGCGTCTAATGAAGAAACTTAAATTCTGATTGGAAAAGCAAATTGGATGACGTGATGAACAAACCAGCCCAGTAAAACAGCAAAATCACCAAAACAAAAGGCAACACTAGGGTAAGAACCCTGACAGGTCACAAGAGGTCAAAGGCAAATTTAACCCTATCATGAAAAGTGGTTGGATGGCGGCTGGTTTTCATCTCCATCTGCAACATTCATCACCAGGGTTGAGACGTTCATACCTTCATATACAGCAGTCTAGTTTCAGCCATGAAAAGCCAGACACTTACTGTATGATGTCTTAAGCAGTGACACATTTGCACTTTTCTCCTTCCTCTTTGCAATCACACTAATTGCTTTCACATATGACTTTTGCCGTCTTTTCCGGCACTGAAAACCTTTAGTGAGATTCTTATCTCAAAGTGCAGTCAGACAGGCGTCAGATTTGGCTTTTTGAAGCTCTGGCGTTATGACTTCATTGTGGTTAGAGCTGCACTAGGTCTCAAAAGACACCAATAGGAAAGTCTTTGATTTCACAACAGATGCTGCCTTCAAAAGAAACTTGTGAGGATGTACAGACGGGGGAGAAAATAAAGGTAAAGACTGAATGAATGAGTGCAGAATAATAACAAATGGAAATGGTTCCATTACAGGGCAAAGGTCAAGCTGAAAGAAAGCTCAAAACACCTAATGAGGGAAGAATAATGTTCATTCCTTTCTGTAGAATAGCTGTTCTGGAGGCACGTGGTCGACCAACAATTTATGAAGACACTTTATGTTGGTTTTTACTTTCACTTGTCACCCATCTGTATTTGTCAAGGCAAATCCTGTACAAATTATGCTTGTTGTTCAGATGTTGCCAGTCTTGAGAATACTGTTGCTAAGCGACTAGTAACAAAAATGGACATTCCCATGACTTCTCAATGAAATAATGTTTTTTTTCTTTTTTGTATTTCACTGCTGTGTTTAGGACAAACAAACAACCTGATTCTAAAGCAACTTCCATGAAAGAATGGCACCAAGAATTCCTGGACCTGGACCTCCTGGATAATGGATAATATTTCACTCCAGTGACATACTGAGTGCAACACACATTGGCCACATTGGCTTGGCACAATGCATTTAATGCCCACAGAGCACACTAAATGTGTCATTAAGGGAGAAGTAGTAGTCAAGGTACAGTAGCTGCTGAGCGTGTGTGATAAATTCACCGCTTTTCTAAAGCATTAATGCACCTCACTGCTAGGAAATAGGACAGTGGAGCATCCTGTCGGGTTGACCAGAGTCCCTCAGTTTGCAGCGTTGGGACACTCTGATGTCATAATACTTTGGCTCTTTTAGATCTCTAGATGTGACGTTATGATGGCTTAAAAAGAAGTTTGTACTACTACTAATTGATCATCATTAAGTCACACTGAGTGCAGTTCCTCTTTGCATTAAAATATGACTTTTCCTATGATCCCATACAGCAGAACTGAGCAATGTATTCAGTTTTATGTATATAGGTATGCAGAAATTTCAGGCAAAAACTCCCACTCATGAATAACCTCTATGTCTTGCTCACAGGCCTCTCTGTGCTTACATATCTGCATGCAAATAAAGTAGAAAAAAAGAAATGGTGAACGAGTGAGGCTGTGCATATCATCATCAAAAAAAAAAGAGAGAAAAGGACTACATCTCCAAGAAGTTCAAAACCTCCAACTTCTCCCCTCCTCCTTCCACCTTCACCTCCTCCACCCTTTTCATTCCCCTCTCCTAAGCACATTCAAATGTGCAGGTTTGTTTTGGGGATAAAGTCCTCCACTTTGATCAGCGCTAATTAGACAGCCTCTGCTTTCGTTCCCTACCTATTAGGGTTGGGTAGGTTATCGCCGTCCTAATCTCTGGCCGGTAGCCAGGCGAGGGTGCTGCGATCCTTAAGGAGCCCCCTCAAAGCCGTCTAAGGTGAGGAGGAAGCGTGATGAAAGGGCCGTCTCCTTTCAGCGCAGATCAATACGCTCCTCTCCTTTGCCTATGGGGGATCAAGAGTTTGAAACGCAAAGGGGGTTTTTGCATAAAGATCCAAACAATGGTTCACAAGACATTTTTTTCTCACTCTCTTGCTTTATGCTTTATACTTTTTTCTGCTTTCGCCTTTAACTCTCCCCTCCTGGAAGGAGGAGAAGTGGGGCTACTTAATGAAGCTGGAAATTTAGATTTTCAAGATGCCTGCAGGAGGCAAACAACCAAAGTTACAGTAATTTCTTTTTGAGAATGTTTAGCCTTTACTTGCCGGATGGTAGAATATGTTGATCTGGTAGCTCATGTGTAAGGATTCACTTACAGATTCTCAAATGTTGTTTATAGTAAACAAATGTCACTGCTCTGCCAGACGTGCATCGTATGTTGAGATAAACAAACTTATGGATTCTCAGATATTGTGTAATGCTCCTTTAATACTCCACAATATAGATGGAAGCATTTAATCCTCTGCTATTTGTTTCATACTTCATGCATGGCTAAGGAAAGCCCAACTACAAGCATGCACTTTTAGGTTGTTTGGTCAGTTTAGCCTAAACAACTAATTATGGATTAAAAGAAATCTATAATCCACACAATTTATAATGTAAGCATTTTAATCTATTTATGAGGAAGTAAAATGTGCTTTGTTTGACTAAAGCGTGATTGTTTGAAATGCACACTGGAGCTAAACTTGACTCAAGCACTTCTTCCATCTGACAGTGATTCATTAAGCCTTCAACTTCCATGTCAGTTTTTGGGATCAGTCCTACTAAATCCAAACAAATGGACATTTTTAAAGGAATTATTACACTGTTGGACTGACAGACTGTTTTTAAGGAAGTAAAACAGCATATTTTTGAAGTTTTACATTAACAAAGGAAAAAAAATTTAACGCCAAATATGTCACTCATTATGACAAACCTACTGCAGTATCTCTTTGCCATACAGAGCTTTTTTAGAATCTTTTAGCTCATTGTTTTGTTGTTGTTTCCAGCAGCAGCAGGCAGCTTTGAGAAATCCAGTGTACACTACCTAGCCAGCAAAAGACACCAGACAAAATTTGTGACTTGGTAAACACAGTGGAGCATTTAGCAGCTAAAGGGCCAGATATTTGCTACAGGACACCAAAACAGAACTAAATAGAGTGAATATTAGGCATGCAATGAGTTTGTTAAGTCACGATACAAATGTGTGAAAAATCTGTGAAATAAAAAATGACTTGTGATACTCTTTTTAAACAGCAGAGTGCTCTATTTACTTTTGACTTTGCTTGTTCGACATCCTACGTCACTCGCGGGAAATGAAATTGAGGATATGAGAGAGATATGAGGCTGTTTTCTATAGTTGATAGGCTTATATTTTTCAGTTTTTATTTTACAAAGAAAAGAAAATATGCGTTTTTTGCACAGTTTACGCTCTAGTTCTTGAATTTTTGTGAATTTTACTGACTCACGAATTGAGTGATCATTACATCCCCAGTTAATATTGGACTTCCATTCAGCAGGTGGCCAGAAACATGACTCTACATGAATGCTAATGCTGCTCTGTGTCTGCTGACTGTGTAACATTGTCAACTTTTTTAAAGTGATGATATGGCAATGTTGTGCAGCCAAAAAAAGATGCAAAAAATTGCGTCTTATGCATCTTTAAAGGTTTACGGTTTAAAGTAGTACCTGGAGTGTTTTATTGCGTTATGTGTTATGTTGTTAAGTGTAATTACAGGTTAATAATGGTGTAACTTTTCATAGTGAAAGCAGAAACTGTGGATACCATGAAGGTTGTAGACTGGTTTGTGGTTGTGGGAAGCACTAATTGACTTGATTTTTTTATTTTTATTAATAGCTGATTAATCAAGTTCTAACTCATTTTCACGGGACATGAAATTATCAGTAAACTTGTTCAAAGAAAGTCTAATATCAAATGTGGCTTCAATATGTTGTGTGGTTTTATCTGAAAAGGCATTTTATTGGAAAAAAGTACAGACAAGACTTCCTCTCCGCACAATTCACCTATGTGCCGGCTTTCCGGTTTTCCCATCAGTAGAAAGCCCTTGTCACTTCACTCCTTTCTTCACTATTTTCACTATGATTATGTGACCCCCTTTTTGCAAGTAATTTCCCCTGGATTAGAAAAACAATCAATCCAATCAAGACTGTGAGAGAAGGGGAGGAAAAAAAGGGAGATTTGAGTGGAAATCTCTCCAGAAGTTGTTGGGTGTTGTGGGAGAAGAGAGGAAGGAGCAATCTAGAGGGCCGGCATATATTTCCCTCTCAAGTAATTCATTTATGTCTTCAAAACTCTTTCAGAGACCAGAGTTACTGTTCCTTTGTTGTGCTTTAAAAAGCTTAGCCGGTCTCTATGAAGAGAAGCAATGAGAACACTTAGAAAAAGCTACAAAGGGAACGGACGGGAGGAGGAAGAAAGAAAAAGTGAATGGCACCACTGATAAAGTTGAGCAAATTAAGTCATTGACCTGCGGTGGAGATTAATAGCAAACAAGGTGCCCCAGCTTCACAAGTAATGAATATTCTTCAAACAGCGCGCAGGGGGGATGGGGGGGCAGCAGATAGGGCTGGCTTGATGCAGATGACATTGAAAGTTGCGGAGAACAGAAAAATTCTGTCATTTTTCATTTGTATGCAAATTCGCCTGTTACACAAATTAACCCCTGAACCCCGGTGTCAGTCCTCATCTTGGGTGGAAGCCGGCCCCCCGCCGGGGCCCCGCGGCCGCTATACCCACCCACACTTCCCCTCTCAGGTCAGCGGCGGCTTTATACCCGGTTCTAGAGGGAAAGTTGAGTTACAGCTCCACCCCTTTTTGTTTACTGCTCTTATTGGGCGGCGATATGACATCACGGCCAGAGAATCTGAGACCACTTTATGGCTAATAGTCACGTTTAATCGCAGCACTGGCTGATATGTTCATCAACAACCATAAAAGTCTCACTCTGAAGTGTCGATGGAAGGGAAGATGATCTGTGCCACTGATATCTTATTAGCTGTGTCACACATTTCTCATGAGCACTACTGGAACATTTGATTAATTAATCAAATGTTTTCAGTGCTATAAGACAATATTTATCAGCCTCATACAGTATGAGTGTAACTGAACCACCACAGGTCAGCTTCTTTTCTATCTTCTTCTGCAGATCCAGTCACCAGGCTAGCATGATTAAAATGAAAAAAGCCGGCTGTGTAGCACCCACCTTGGCCAAAGCTGCCGCAGCTAATCGCTCCCTGTTGCTTTAAGGTGGACCTCCGGGATAGAGAGCAAATCCTGCTCCACTCTGCTGCGGCTGGGGTTTACAGAATCTCCCTGCAAATGGAAATACCCCTCAGTTCAAGACAAGTGGGATAACACTTAGCAGAAAATAAATAAAAATATCATCTTTATCGACTGACTCATATGCCTCAAACACCTGTTGAAGTAGGCTGTTAACTTCAAAACTGTCAATAGTGATAAAAACTAATTATACTTTCAAGAAAATCTTATATTTTTTCCAATAGAGTAGTATACTATATTTCTATAAACCTTTTTTGACCTTATATAATAAATGTCCACATGTTAAGTTCTATGTACCAATGATTATCCATCAAAATGATGATACCAATACTTCATACCTGTTCATAGATGTTAGCATCTTTAAGTTACTAGGACCTTTTTAACCAAACACTATTTCCCATCAGTAGGTGGGTTTTGATCCAGCTGTTTTTATACAAACAACAAAAAGTGTGGAAAGGCAGAAAATCAAGTATCTGAAGCTTCCACTGAAGAGACAAAATCATCAGATTAGCATGGAGTGAAAATTTGATTATAACATTCCTTAAATTAATATATGAAACATAAATACCATATTTCAATGATGTTTTCTAGATTTCTGTTCATCATTTCTCAAAATTAGGTCAAAATCTGTGCTACATTTGGATGTAAACCTGGATAGTTTTCATAAATTCTGACCAAAGTGTTATAATTTATTTCACTATGAAGCTTCTTGCTTGCCAAAATCTACATGAGCCAATAGAGGCTTCATTGTTCAATAAAGGAGGAAATGGTCTAAAATCAGGCCTCTTTCCTCTAAAAGTTTGATTCCACTTTGGCTAAATGTTTCAGCACTCTCATTTTGCCACTTGTAGATTCCTGTCTACATGTAGAAAATGTAGTAACTTGTATCTGAGTGTTAATACAAAGCAAAAAAGGTAGAAAATGCAGAGTATGGGTGCTTTGGGGATTAATTATTGTAGAGTATATTGGTCCATCAGGAAAAAGAGAGCTGGAACCTGAGCAGCATTTTGCAGCTAATTCTGTGGCCGAGTCCTGCTCTTACATCTGTGTATTTATCACATGTTGGTAAAAGTGCAGCTCTGTCTCTGTCCCTCTGTGGTGTCAGGAAGGAGGAGGCAGCCCTAAACAAATTTCACCATCTGCGGAGGAAGGTGGCAGCCGCGTAGTGATTGACCCCTTTAATTGATGCGGCTTTAATTATGATAATCGCCTGCCAGAGTTGCTGTTGTTTCACTTTCCCTAACACCCCCCGTCCCTTTTTTTTTCAGCGGTGTTTCATATCCTGGCATCCGCGGGTGCAGGTGTCCTACAGATGTTTGGTTGCCTCCCCTCGACGCTGTGCAATTTGTCAGCCGCTAATCAGCAGCCACCTTTGCATTACTGCAGTGACACGTGCTGATATGCTGAACTGAATGGAAAGTGGATTTTACATTGGGTCGCTGGAAACCTGCAAATGAAGGACTTTGTTCAGTACAAAAGAGATCCCAATCACCTTCCAAAATAGATTTCCAGTATTTTAATCCCATGGTCTTTAGATTGAAACTCAATTTAACACTGATGTCTCTCTACATAAACAAACAAGAACATCAGCCAGACGATTCCCCTTAAGGTCAAACTAAACGAGGAGGTGGGAACACTACCCCTTTTGTCCACAGGGGCTGCCAGAATCAACACAAAATAAAAGTTCCTTGTAGCTGCTTTAAGGTTATATCCAAAAAACGTTGCATTTGGAAATTATCATTAAAACTGTAGCTAGGATTCATAGTTAGTATTGTAGAAACTTGGCGGCTCACTCAAACGTCTCATTCTTAGGTAATGAAAACACAAAGATTCCTATATTCAAGTGTTATACACTAATGAAAACATACCTATGAATATTATATTCCGTTTCTGCCAATAAATCATCCTAAATGTTACA
>NW_023340206.1:11675210-11685711 GCF_004916995.1 Morone saxatilis
CACACTGGACCTTTAACATGACATACAATATAATATGAATGCATACCAGATGTAAAATGTGCTATTAAAAGTCTTACATAATAACACTTTGACATACTGGATCTCTCTTTGTATTAATTTACTGAACCTTAAAAAGTATTTATCATATTTTTTTACTCCTGGTTCTTACACTCAGAAAATCATCATACATTTAGATTTATATTTTGTACCACAACACTGCAGGCATTTTTGATATATTTTTGTACAAACCAGATGCTCATTGTTTAAGAAATTTGGAACTAAAGCTTCATATTCCCAAAGTGAATTCTGCACTTTCTGGAATAAAACTCTTTAGATTCTGTTTATATTGAAACTTTTGCAGGAGGAAACCCCTCCCAACACCACAGCACTGTGGCAAGAGCAGTGAGTAAAATGGGTTTAGACTAACAAACAAACACACACACACTGAGCGGCCACCAGTGGCTCTGCAGTAAGTTTCCCTTCAAAGGATCCCCTCAGGATAGACTGTGCGCGAACATAATCCAAGCCCCCTTTGAAGTGCACACTTGAAATGTCTTTTGGCTCGGCTGCTGCGAGTGGCATCTCAGCCCTTTGGGTTATTGGAGAGGAGAAGCGCTCCTCGGCCGGCTCGAGGTGGAGAGGCAGCACCTGGTGGTCCCTGCTGCCTCTCCTCTTTAAAGTATCACTGGGTGGCTCGGTCTCCTCAGCCGGCTCGGGTTGACCGCAGCCAAGAGGTATAAACGGTGCTCTCGTTTTCTGCCGGATAAAGCACATTCTGGAGTGGATTTTAATAAATCCAGTGTGGCTTTGTCGCACAGTGGAGTTTCACTTGTACACACATTTCTCTGCGGGCGGAGTTGCTCTGAGGGCAGAAGCGGACCTAATCTCACTGGTGGGGTTAAACCCAGGTGGGTGGAGTCAGTTTTTAACAGTTTTTAAAGGATGAGCAACATTAGACACACCAATGAAAAAGTCCAGAACTCAGTAAGTAGGCAGATAACATGACGGATGTTACCACTTTGCTACTGACTCAAATAACCAGCCCAGTGTCCCTCGAACTGCAGCCAGCAATTTAGGTCTGATGCAAAAGTTTAGTTGGTTAACTCAACCACTTAACTCAGCCATTCAGCCTGGCTGACGCTAGGCAGTAGCACTCTTGTTCCTGTAGTTGGAATCATTGCCAATTCTGGACATGTAACGTCTGCAACTTCCAATTAAGTTCCGCAACGTCCAGTTACACTTTCAAAATAAAGCAAAAGTAATGTTCAGCAACAGTCACACTTTGGTTGGGTTTAGGCACAAAAACTACCTGGTTAGGAGTAGGAAAACGTAACTCACGTTATCTAGCTGACCTGACTTATTTACAGTACATTAATAAAATGTAACTTGTATAACAAATCTGCTGTAACTCATGGGCATTACTTCAAAGAATGTTTAAGTTTGGTTTCACGCGGGACATGAACAGCAGTCTCCTGGGTTAAAGTCCTGTGTTTGTTTGAGCCAACCATTCATCCCATCATGTCCATATGTGGACTTTCTTGCTCTTTATACGACGTGACCTGACTTTGACGAGGGTCACTGGTCGCTGCAGTATTCAATGACTTGGAAGTGAGACCGGGTTTGTATTTTACAGTGTGGTCTTGCTACTGTTGCTTGAGTGAAGAGTATGAATACTTCCTCCACCACTGATGACAGGTCACATTTTAATCACAGGCTCTCCAGATCAACGCATCCGACCACATTCAAAGTGCTGCCCGTCTCCTCCACAAGAGGCAGATAATCAACCCTAGAGTTGTTCAGCCAATTCAAAATGTGATTAGATACTGAGAGCTGCTGACCAGGCGACACTGAGTCAAGAACTGCTGCCACATGAGCATACGGCAGGTTTTCATTTACTGTTTGCCTCAAGTGCCTCAGAGCTTCACGTTAACATCCCACCTCCAGGTGCATCTTTGGGACAATGTCATCATGACAGCAAATATAAACCTATTATGTCTTTACACATAAAATGTAACATTTATGCCCCTCTGTATTAGTATGACCTACATTCTTAGAGGTTATGATGGTATTACAACGATGTAGCTTATTTGATTTAAATATATTCTACAGAGAGAAAAACAACTAAGCATAAGTGTTTTCCAGAAAGTACATGATTTTAGATTTTTTATCATGTTGGTTTTTGTCTCCTTTAGAGGTCAGCAGCATGAATTGATCTGCATTTGGAAAATCTACTCTACAACTTTGACCCTTGCTCTTATTCCTTTAATTTTGCAGATTTTGGACTTAAAGCAGGCGCCAAAAGCCCAAGACATGATTCTTATGCAAAACGATAACTTTCAGACATGTGCTAAAGAGCAGCAAAGTTGTGAAAACGGAGACATGTGATGACTACAAATGTCTGAACATTGAACTTCTAAGGTCTGAAACTTTACTCTAAATCATCAGATCTGTCTGTGTGTCTGTGTTGAGAAATGCTTTTTATATCTGCCATTTTACTCTCCATTTATATATGATGTGGATGCAAGGCAAGAGAATATATATACATGTTTGAAACAGCAATCAGCTGGTACCTGACGAATTGCTGGATGAATAATGTTTTACTAAATTTGAAAACTTTCTTTTGAGAAGATAATATTAGCCCTGTCCTTTAGAAGTGAACATTCCCTTGAATAATGGGATATTTGCATTTTAAGAGAAGAACATGGATATGTTGTACTGTACTCAGCCTATTTGTTATTCATTCCTTTAAAAAGAGAGTGGCCCCCTTAAAGAGAAGAATTTGCCTTGTAAAGACTCAGAAGCGCTCACGCAGCGATGTCACACAGCAGTGGAGCTCAGCTTTACTGCATTTCTTATTAAATTTATAAGAGAGATGCTGTTTGAGACGGAGAAGAGCAGCAACGTTGCGTTTGAGTTTATGGAGTTGTTAGTTGTTTTCTAACCAGTTTATACCTCAAGGAGAGAGACATTTTTACTTTGTTTCTTTCATCTTTATCTTTCTATATGCACAGAATTGTCCTTCTGCCTTTTGCTGATCTGTATTATCAGCTGGGTGCACAGCACTCATTTTTCATGGCAAAAATGATTCGCTATATTTAACTTCTACATTTTAACTTTGTGAGCAGGGGAGAGGGGAAGTTATGTTTCAAAGTAATTCAGTTACCTTTATTTACCTTAAAAACTAACTAGTTATGTAACAGCTGTAAACCTTTAGTTTTTTGTTGTAGAGGAGACTTTAAAAACAAACTCCACTCTAACTTTAATATCTGTATATCTGGGAGAAAATGTCACATACATCAACCATTCTCACACTTAACTTGACTCAAAACAAAAAAAATATCAAACGTAATTACATTATAAATGAATGAAACTACTAAAAGAGTATTAAACTGAAAACCAAAAACACTGCTCATCCCAAATGAGTAATCTGGATACAGTAGCGTGCTACAAAGTAACACTGAGTCTCTGTGTGTCTTTGTGAATGTCTGTGTGAAAACAAGAGTATTTTTCGGTGACTCCTTGTGACTGTGTGTGTGTGACTGTGTGTGTGTGACTGTGTGTGTGACTGTGTGACTGTGTGTGTGTGACTGTGTGACTGTGTGTGTGTGTGTGTGTACGGTAAAATCCGTTAAACCCAAAAATGTTTGTTATTCTATCAGTTTCCAGTTTTAATGGATAAAACAGGTGATTCAGATGAAGTCAGCATCAAACTGCTCTGATTCAGTGACGTTATTGTTCCTGTAGAATTTGGGTTTACGGGTTTACAGGTTAGTTCATATAAAATACATAAATACACACAAATATATCATATAATATATAATATAAAATATCAAAAACAACAACAATCATGAAGACAAAGTGAGAAAAACCCTTTAAATTATTTCTTAAATTAAGGAAAGCATCCACAGAGAACGAAGGTTTTGGAGATCACATCGACAATTAAAAACTTAAAGATGGTTCGATATATTTTTAAATATAATTCCAGTTTTAGATTCAGTATATTTGATTTTTATTATTTATAAGCAAACAAAATAACAAATAAAAGGATTCATCATTTCTGCCTCCTGCAGTGTTACAGAAGATAAAACACGTTGGAGAATAAAATCTACAGAAAATAAAACTGAACTATTTGAATAAATGAAAACTTCTTTTAATATAGTTTGATTTTTTTATTTAAATAATATATTTATTTATACTATTTTATAAATTGAATATCTTGTAATATATTTACATTATTTTACTTGAATTGATCTATTTTATTTTTATTGTGTTTATGGGTTTTACTGTTCATTGTCTTTATATAGCCTATAGTATACTAATTTATTTACTTATTAAACGTTAAATACTTGTATGTAATCTATTTGTATTTATTCATTTTCTTTTAAACGTGATATATTTAATATTATTTTGTATTTATTCAGTTATATTTTATCTATTTATGTTGCAGTAAAAATTATGCCTTAGATTACAAAAACTCCTGGAAGAAGGATTTTACTATCAATAAATATATAAATATATATATTGTTTTAGTTTCTAAAAGAACACAACATTTTCAAGGGAAATAAAACCAATTTTAACTTAACGTCTTTATTTAAACTTAACTTCATTCAGAGGCTTGTTTCTTTCACATTAAAGTAAAATAAAATGACAACCTTTGATTAAATCAATTAATTAAACACGTTTGACTCTAATAAGTCATTATACACATGAACAATAATCCTTTAAATATCCTTTAATTAATTATTATAGTCCTCATAATAAGACCTGTCTGAAGCTGAAGATCTAACGGAAGACATTAAAGAAGCTAACACCGTTCATTGTAATAACTAATAAATTATATGAAGCAGTTATGCAGAAAAAATCAGACCGAGAAACAAAAAAGTTTTTATCTTGTTAATTATTATGAATGAGAGGATTTAAATCATGTTTTTGGTTTAAAACGAGAAAAATAAATAATTTGAAGTCATTATTTTTTGTTAAATCTTGAACGAGACTGTTCAAAATAATCACTAATGCTGCCATAGTTTAAAACATTAAAAATAAAATAAGTGAATAAATTAAGAATTAATTAAAATAAATAATTATATACCAACACGGAACAAAAAATCCCAAAAATGTGACATTTGTGAAGCAAACGTTGACTTGAATTATTGATTGATCAGATTGAAACTGGTCAATCAAACAATGAATTAATTCACTAATTTATCAGGCCATTTGTTCAGGTGTGAGACACACACCACACACACACACACACACACACACACACTGTACAAAGGACTCTCTCTCTCTGTCTCTCCTCCTCTCTCCTCTCTCTCTCTCTTCACCTTTCTCGTCTCTCAAATTGGATTGAGGACAATCAGGGAGGTGTAAATCAAATGTCTTTTACAAACCGACAATCTCCTTCAAAAGCCATTATGTACACCAACGGCGCGCCTGGGGGCCCGCACGCGCCACGCACACACACACACACACACACACACACACAACACAACACACACACACACCACAGACGGTGAGAATAGGAAAGGAAGGTAATAATTAGTTGTTGGTGGTTGATGGGTGCTCCTGACACCTCGAGGCCACAAGAAAAGTTCTCACAGCTCTAAGCCTGTGTGTGTGTGTGTGGTGTGCTGTTGTGTGTTGTGCTTGTGTGGGTGGTTGACACCCCGTCCTGTCCCGTCTCACTACCCCGAAGCATCCTCTGACCCCAAGTCAACAGAAAGAATCACGGTTGGTTTCCTGCTCTGCCGGGGAATTGAACCCGTAACCCTGAACGGCTGCTGTCGCTGGTGTGTGTGTGTTGATATGTGTGTGTGTGTTGTGTGAGTGTGTGTGTCTGTGTGCGTGTGAGAGTGTGTGTGTCCGTGTGTGTGCTGGCAGATGTAGAAACCATTAAATGATCAGCGAGACAGTTTTTAATTTGTGTTTTGGGGTGTTTGGAAGAATTATTTTATATTTTTCTAGATTTCAGTTTCTGGCAAAAAATGAGGTTAAATATAAATCGATCACTATTCAATAGATCAGCGGTATAACAATAATAAATCATAATAAAACTGTCAAACAATGACAGTAAAAGACTGTAAACTGTAAATAAGTTTCTGTGACAGTAAAACACTGATATCTGATGGCAAAACCTTTATTATACGGCATTTTAACGGAATTTATGCAGAATAAAGTCCTTTTTTTATATTACAGACTGTAAATTGCACAGAAAACCACCGTCAGAGCATCATATGGTATTTACATACGGTTACTGTTTCTGTTGATGGTTACAACTTGTATTTATACAGTAAATTATGGATTAAAACTCAACTGTACTACTACCTTTTTACCTTCATAGTAGAAATAGTTTTACTGTATTTATTACAGTAAAGTTCTGGAAACCACAGCTGACAGTTTTTTACTATAAAACTTTATTTTTTTACAGTGTAGACTGTAAAGATTTCTAAAGAGCCGTAGTGAAGCTCATTGTGGTCGGTTCAGGCCGATGCCATCTTGGCAAATATGGACGTCTCCACATCCTCCCACTGTACAAAAATTAGACCAAAATATCTGATACGGCCGTTGCCATCTGGCGCTGGTGCGGTAGTGATCGGGGTCGATCGAACTCCCGCCGAGCCGACTCAGTGGCTCAGCTGTCAATCATGTTGTAAAAACCCCCTTTTTATATCTTCAAATAACAAATTAAAACCAAACTGATGATAAAAATGAACATTTGAACAAACATCAGGGTGATAAGAACAACCTAAAATGACAGAAACAATCTTTAAGAACATTTTATTTGATGTGTAAAATTATTTTTTTTAGTTTGTCCCATCTGCTAACATAGAGGCTTCATGAGCGATACGGCAGTTAGCCACCAGGGGGAGATAGAGAGAGAGAGAGAGTCTATACTGCAGAGAGGGAGAGCTGTCACGTTGTCCATCTCTATATACGTTGATGGTCCTGACTCCATCTGTCACTCAAAGCAGCTACGCTCATTAATTATGCATAATTTTAATCTTTAATATAATTTAAACAGATGAGTTGTATATAAATGCATCCCCTGTACATGAACGGGGAAATGATCTATCGAGACTAAACGGCTGTAAACATGTTAATATGGGGCCTTATGGAGACTGACTCACTGCTGGAGCCAGCCTCTAGTGGCCGTTAGAGGAACTGCATGTTTGAATCACTAAGATATCTCCACTTATTCACTCCCAACTCAAATACCGCTGCCTGGTCAGCGTATGGAGGTGGTGGATAAAGTAAAGAGCTACTTCAGAGCGTCGAACTACCATCTGACCAACAAACATTACTCCGTCTTTACACCTCTTGATGCCGAGTTCACACCCTTCAGCCCGGATTCTCACACTCACAACGACGTCAAGACTCCCGATTAAGACGGAAAGTTGCGTATAGTGTGAACCTCACGAAGATCCCACAACCCTGAATGTCTTACTGAGGTTTAACGTGCCAGTCGACCAATAACAACATATGACAGCATCCCCCAGCTGAGACTTGAGGAGTGAAAACCATCTGCTCGTCCCCTGAATGTAACTGACCTCAGATAGAGCGAGTGTTTCCTGCTCAGTCATGCAGACAGCCTGCAGTCTCATACTGACACACTAACATTTAAACAACATCCAGACCACGTCCTTGCAGCCGGGAGCAACACTTAGCGTGTTGAAACTAAACATGCCGCCTCTAATCAAGCGTCAGTGATGCTGCTGCTGCAACATGTGACACAAACTGCAGACGTGTTTCCTAACAGACTGTCAGAGAGCATCTGCTCACCAACACTGCAGCAGGCAGCTGTGTTTGCCACAACTTTACCGTAATAAACACGGTAAAAGGGTGTTAGTTCTGTTCAGTTTGAATCCATGTTTTTCCAGATAAATGTCGTATAGATCAAATAATACAGTGTTTTACTGTTACAGAAACTTTGATCTATTTAGAGTTTACAGTCTTTTACTGTAAACTCTGCGGACATCAATGTGGTTGCTGATTGGTGTCATTATATATAAAAAATAAAGAAATAGGGGCTGATGAGTGTCCTTTCAGTCTGCCTCCATCACATTCATTAATCAACCACAGAAGAAGAAAACAGGAGGGTTTATCTCCACTTCCTGTTACTTTCTGCTGTTTCCAAGGTTCATTATTAGAAGGTCGGTCAGCTCAGTTTATTATGGGATTATTAAGGGTTCAAATTCCCCTACTGGTCCACACTGTTCAACACAAACTCCATTCAAAAAAACGGCTGTTTTAAGGACAGTAAAAGCTTTATTTCCACATCAGTGAGACTCTGATTCTCTTCAAAAATCTACCAGACACAATCTGCTCAACTGCTCCGATAACATTCATTAAATAACCTGTGAGGAAGAGTTGGATCACAGACACACTCAATGACGTTCTGTATAACGATAACCTGTGAGGAAAGAGTATGGACACTAGACACACATCACTGACTGTCTGTCATTACATATACTGTGAGGAGAGTGGAACAGACACCACTCACTGGACTGTCTGTCATTAACTAACCTGTTGAGGAGAGTTGGACAGACACACTCCAATGACTGTTCTGTCATTAACTAACTGTGAGAAGAGTTGGACACAGACACACTCAACTGACTGTCTCGTCAATTAAACTTAACTAGGTGAGAAGAGTTGGACACAGACAACACTCACTAGACTGTCTGTCGATTAACTAACCTGTGTAGGAAGAGTTGGACACAGACACACTCACTGACATGCCTGTCATAACTAACACTGTGAGGAAGGTTGGACACAAGAACCACTCACTGACTGTCTTCATTAAACTAACTGTGAGGAAGGGTTGGACCAGACACGAACTCATGAACTGTCTATAACTATACCTGTGAGGAAGAGTTGGACACAGACACATCACTGACTGTCTGTCATTTTAACTAACCTGTGAGGAAGAGTTTGGACACAGACCACACCACTGACTTGTCTGTTCATTAATCTGAACCTGTGAGGAAGGGTATGGACACACAGACACAACTCACTTGACTGATCTGTCATTAACTTAACCTGTGAGGAAGAGTATATGGACACAGACACAACTCACTGTACTGTCTGTCATTAACAACCTGTGAGGAAGGAGTTGGACAACAGACACACTCAACTGATGATCCACAGATATGTTCTTTACTCCCATTCGATGTTTGGGGAAGTACAAGAAGATCTTGTTTCAATCACCACCTACCTGATGCCCCCAAATACTACACATCAGAGCACACAGATGTGGATTAAAACCACCGCTGAAAAATGATCACCAAAATCCTGGTTTAACTGCACTGAGCTGCTGTTTTCGTAAATTATGAACCTTTTTAAAATACATCCAAAACTATATATTCATGTTTTAACATAATTTAAGTCTGACATATATGTTTATGGAAAGTAGTTAAAATTTGTAGATTTTACAGTAGTAGGTTGCCATAGAACTATTACTGTAAATATAATACGTACTTTTTCTATTACCCGTAAAAGGATATTAGTACTGTATGCTTTGTGATGTACACGTATATCATTTTTGTAGTGGTACCGTATAGATGACAACACTGAGTTGTTTGATTAACTACTGACAACTAGTATACCTGATTATTGCTCCTTATTCATGATGCCACATCTCAATGACGGTGGTATTTCTAGTGCGTTGCTTTACGGTCGCTGGTAGTGGTAATATAAACAGAATTTCATATTCTGTGGTAAATAAAATTCCTTTAAACGGTTCGGGTGATAGAAATTAAAGATATGTAGCAGGAGTCTACTTATTCACATGTGTCGTTACTAGTTACACTGAACACTCTTTAACCCTGACAATACAATCTATACAGGTTTATACGTTCCTTTTATTTCTTAAACCTTGATGGCTTGATAAAAAGGTATCTAACCCTTTCAGTCCCGGAATATACTCTGCCTCGATCACATTATTACGACGTCTCTGTGCATTCTCCCGATTATACGTGCTCGGAATAGTTTGAACGTAATTGGTGTAGTCAATGGCGAATGGAGACTCGCACTCAAGTCCTGATATGATGATGTGATTGTGCGTTGAGAGGTTTATAACGTGACAGAAATATCGAACCAACAATAACAAATCATATGACAGCATCCCTCCACCATGTAGGTGAGACCTGAGAGATCAACAACAAAATGCTATCGTGTGTGTGTGATGTTTGTTTTTTATGAACGGCCACACTCTAGGCTGTGGTGTTATCCCTGATTTCAGAACTGCACTCCCCCAACCTGGAGTCTGAAGCGAAGTGCAAACACATAATTCAAATGTAGCTCGATCTCCTCATATCTGAATGTAACTGAATCTTCAAAGGATACGAAGCGAAGATACTCCAAAAAATACATCAAAAAACACGGAGAATTGTATATACCTATAACTGCTTCAAGTATGCAGACAGCTAAGACTCATAGTCATATATGCAACTGTTACTAAATTCAAATTTTCTATCAAGACCCAATAAATACCAACATTTTCTCC
>NW_023340206.1:11685811-11688125 GCF_004916995.1 Morone saxatilis
CCTACACGCTTGGAAGGCTGAGCTGTATTCAAAAGGTTGCAATCTGCAACTTCACCACTAGATGCCACTAAATCCTGCACACTGGTCCTTTAAGTAAAATCAGTACACTACAATACAATCTTGTCTTCAGCATTTAGTATTATTGGTAAATAAAAGCATGTAAAATGGTTTCTTTAAGATTTTTGTTAATTAAAATAAGCCAGTACTGAATTATTATTACAGATGCATTAATGTGTAAACCTTAATTTTATTGTTGTAGCTACAAAATGAAGCTGATATTAATTACCGGTACTTATTGTTGGTGTAAATTGTAATTTTTTTTTTTTTGTCATACTACAACATTTGTCCCATCAAAAATAGAATTGTAAGACACTGTGTTAAATATAAAAAATACAGCATCCAACCTCTTTAGTTAACCTAAACCAAAACACATCAATCAGAACATTATATATACATCTGCGTCATTTTAACCTGGACACAGCGGCGCCCACCAAAAATACTTCTTTTTTTAGGCTCAGACATTCAGCTGCAGTAACTTCATGAGTTACAAACCATGACAACAACAAACATCTTCATCATATTCTAGTGTCCTCTGAAAACCATTTCCTTTATTCATAAATAGTTGAGCTAAAAGTTTAATATCTTCTTCTGACTTTTAACTGTCTAATAAAAAAGAAATACTCAAGTAAATTACAAGTACCTCAAACTTCTTTGAACCAGTGCTGGATGTATTAACTCACTGGCAAACCAGACCAACCTCTGACATCGGCGTGTTTTTGTTTTCTTGAACCATTTTGACTATCTTTACACCAAAGACGAACAAACCTCTTTTAATTTTCCTCCTTAAAGGGACGTGATGGCTTTAAACATCACTGGGGGGACAAAAAAAAGTCCTCCTTGTGTTTTTTTTTCTATCTGCTAAAGACATCTTACTGAAGGAGCGTCTTTGTATTAACTTTTTAAATTCCAATTACAAAGGAGGTTTAAGATCTCTCAGTGGAGTTTGACTTAGAGTCGGTGTTTGATCTCCCGTCCTCCGCTGGGACACCCTCGTCTTCCTCCTCTCTTCTCCTCTCCTGCCACTTCACCTTCTCTCTCCTCGTGTTATTCTTCTACCACCCTTCACTGTCTGTTTCCATCCCCTTCACCCTTTTTGCCTTCTTCCCCACCTTCACATCTTCCTCTGCCTGCTCATCCTTTTATTTCCTTTTCTAACTCTTCCTTTTTCTCCCCCTTTGTTCTTTTTATTACTCTCTTCCCCTATCATTGCCTCCTTCCCACTCATTGTCCTCCTCTCTCATCTTCCTCCTTCTTGCTCTCTCCTCTTTCCTTCCACCTCTCTTCTTTCCTTTTCTCCCCTTCCCCTCTTCCTCTTCTTGTGGCCCGTTCCCACTTTTCTCTTTCACCTCATCTTCCTCTCCATCTGTGTCTCTCTCCTCTTTCTCCTCCCTTCATCCTCTTCTTTTCTCCTTCCTCTCATCCTCTAGCCCCTCCTTCAGCCCCCTCTTCTTATCTGCCCCCTCCTGCCTCTTCCTCCTCTTCTCTCTAATCCTTTTTATTCTTCCCATTTCCAATTTTCTTCTTCTTGTCCTTTTTTTATTCCCCATCTTCTTTTCCTTATTCGTACTCCCCTCATCTTCTTCTTCCTCTGTGTCTACCTGCCTTTTTATCCTTTAGGTTTTCCTCCTCCTTCTCTTTTCTTCCTCTTCTCCTTCTTCCAAATTCATCCTCTTCTGCTCTTACTCCCCCCAGCTTTCCGCTTTTCTTTATTCTCCCTCTCCATTTGCCTCTTCCTCTTTCCTGCTCATTTTCCTCTTCCTCTGTTTATGTTCTGCTTCCTGTTCCAGACCCTTTCTTCTACTTTTTCTGTTGTCTCTCACTACCCTTTCCTATTCCCTTCTCTTCACTCCTCCTTCCTCATCTTTCTCTTGCTTTGTCTGTGATCGTCTTCCTCCTTCCGGGCCTACTCCTTCCTTGTTTTCTTCAATTCTTCCTTATTTTTCCTCTTCCATCTTTCCCCCTTCCCATTTTCTCTCTCTCTCCCCTTCTTCCCAGCCCGTCTTGCTCTTCTTCCTCCTCCACACCCTCCTCAATTCATTTTTCCTATCCTATTTCCTCATCTTTCTCTCCTCGTCCCTTCCAACTTCCTACCCCTTTCAGTTTTCTCCATCTTCCTCTTCCTCACCCTCCTTCTGATTCTCCTCCCAGCTCTCTTTCCTCCTCTCTTCCTCCTCATCTTCCTCCTCCTTTTCCTCACCTTGGATATAATACAAGTGGTATTAAGGGACAAGAATAACGTGTGTGTGTGTGTGTG
>NW_023340206.1:11688225-11703313 GCF_004916995.1 Morone saxatilis
GGCTTCGTGGGAGCGCGCACACACACACACACACACACACACACACACACGTGCTGCTTGAGGCTTTTTGGCGCAGCACCGTCACTCTGCCATACTGAGGAGGCAGGTGTTAATTACCGAGTGAAGCAGGAGCTAAAAAGGTGGACGGCTTGGAAAAGAAGAAGAAATTGGACACGCTCCCCCCACACACACACACACGCACGCACAGCATCACCACCTCACACACCCACGGCAGCCACAACAACACACCTTTGTTCCCCAATTAGAGGCCCTACAGCTCGCAACTCCTCATTTGTCGTGGCGGTGACGGCAGCTTAATCAACGCAGCACAGGAGTCTCAAAGTGCAGCGCAGAACAAACTTTCATCAGCTGTGTTCACTGTGCAACTCACACTGAACCCAGATCTGATCTTTCCTCGACATCTATCGCTTAGATTCAACTTCTACGCACCCTCTAGCAAGGGCATTTCAACAATGGAGCTTCATTTATTTATTGGTATAATTGAATTTGGCCAGTTGTCATTATTTCTGCATCTCATTAGCAACTTAGGGCAGTGGATCTGCCAGCTGCTGGGAAGGTATAAGATAAAGAGGACTTTTTCCCTGGATTCGTCATAAGTTTGACATTGTTCAATAAAACCATTCTGGGGAAAAAAAAGGTCTTAAGGTTTAGCTCAGCTCTTTGTTGGAGAATTTAACAGTGCTGCAAACTTTTTAAAGGCCTTTAACATTATAATCCGTATGATTGGATTGTTGTTTCCCTTTTTATGTTTCTTTGACGTGCTCTTGTTATTCTTTGTTTTGTATTGTTGTCTGCTGTTAAATTTCTCTCTCTTTGTATAAAGCCTTACTTGCACATATTCATTTAGCTTTATTTATTTATGTGTTTTACTCTGATTTTTCAAACAAATTAACAATTGACTTCCCTCTTGGTTGCTGTAGCGACACCTGTGGTGACTTGCTGGTAAAAAACAACTGAGTTTTAATAATACAGGTCTATTAATACTATGCGGTATTAGATATGATACATGTCAACCACTGGGGGCAGCAAACATGCCAAGAAGAACAACAAACTGCTGTCAAACAAACTAACTTGAGACGATTTATCATGTCTGAATACAGAAGACAAAAGCAGAGAATAAACTATGTCGTCCAACACTTCAACATTGAACTTATGATCAAATGTTTTCGACATGCATACGAGCAGGCTCCACTGGTAACAATGAAAACTACTTTAAAGAGAAGCAATATTAGAAAACAAATGAATGGCTACTGTTGAATATTAAAATCAGGTCTGAGATAATGAAAACCACACAGGTTCTTAAAAGAACTCCTTCATAAGAAGTGCTGGAGCAATTAAGGAATGTCCAGCATGCGGGTGGGCTTCAAGAAAACTCTTTCATCTTCTAATAAGTAACACCGAAATACAGCTAGTGGCCAAAGAACGAGGAAGGAGCAGGAATCCCAGCAGCACAGTGTCGTACACCAAAATGGAGACGGAGGAGGAATTTGTGGGGGGGGGGGCAATTTCGACCGGATATTCAATGTGGCATCGCATATGGGACGCATAAGCTGCGTTCTTTATAGTTTCTGTTTGTGGGTGTGTGTGAATTTCAAAGCGAGAGTCCCAATGCATTTAAAGGTATGCAGAGCTGGCGACGTGTAGCCATCATAAGGTCTGTGTCTATCTGCGTTTCATTTTGAGGGGAGGTGGAGGGCTGGTGGCAGAGAACAACGGACGTTTGGAGAGGGTGGAGAGTGTAGACCTATGTGTGTGTGTGCGTGTGGGGGCGGGGGGGTCTGAGGGCGCCACAGGTTTGAGGCAGATGGGCTCTGTGTCAGCCATGACAGGCGGCCAGGCTTCCTCGACTTCCTCTGCACATTTCTGGAGCCCAACACACACACACACACACACACACACACACACACACATATCTCTCTGATCAGGTAAATCTGGGCACCCTGTGGAAAGTTCTGGGGGATAAATTTCGCCCGAGGCTGTGAGTTTTGTGACTCGGCCCCATCTGTCACAGATCTTCACCGGCCTCAGCTGCCAGGAGCGACTGCACCTCCTCCTCCTTCACCACCTCCTGCTCCTCCTCTTCTTCCCCTCTTCCACACATAAAGAGAGATACAGCAGGGACACAGAAAAACAAAGTGGAGGCGCAGAGGGAGATGTGTTGCTTGTGCAGTAATTCATTACGTAAAGATTACAGTCTGTTATTTGTTGAGCGGTATTTACCTGTGCTGCTCTGCTGCGGCACCAATAAGTGCACATACAGAGAACAATCAAGGTACGAATAAAAACTATCGGCTAATGACACATGAATCCACTCATACTGTAACAATTTGGCTTTCAGGAGCTCTTTGAGGCAAAATGATATTTGATTATGACAGTCAAATGGCCTGGAGCATCACACAAAAAACACCTCAATGAGAATGAAAGAAAAAAAATCAACTAAACATTTCTACCAGAGGCTGAATCATCAAAGTATTTTGAGGGGAAAAAAAAAAATAAATAAAAATCACACGTGATGCTTCCTGTCAAACAAGGAAAAAATTATTTATATTCACTATCAATGTGTTCTGTAGCAATGTATGGGGAGCCATTTGTGCTATTCTATGCTCATGACAAAGTTATTATGTGATTTGTATTCTTAAGCTCTGGATGTAAACACGTTTGTCATTTTATGATAACAAAACAGCTTGTCTTTATTTCTTTAAGAAATTGGCAAGCTTTTAAAAATAAAAAATTCAAATGCGTACAAAGTACATTTCCGCATGTATTAAGAATTTGCAAATGCAGAAAAAACGTTTTGATGCAGATTATATCAACAAAAAATACACCGCACAATCATGTTAAATCTTGAACAACATAATTTTAAATGCATCAAGATCACCACAAACAATGACCCAAAATACAACTATACTGTACCTAACATATGCTGACATAAAGGTGTTAATTAAATACCTATTCAATCATTTAAAAAACATATTTGAAGCTTATTTTTACCGGCATTATCTGTGAATTAACAGCTAACAAGAAACAACATGTTTAGCATACTTTTGAGGAAACTAAAGCTCATCCTCAGCTGCATTATAATGATAAAACAACAAGCTGCAAGGTGAATTCAAGACTGCCAGAGTTTTGACATTTTTCATGTTGAATAGAGGTCTGGGCTCTGTTCTATGAAAACATACTTAACATAACCCCAAAACAACACACAGATGTCTCCAAACCCACAAAAGAAATAGACAATCTTGGTATTTAAACCTATAAAGAGCATCAATTCAATGTGAATGGCTACTGCTAAACAGCAAGTGCTAAATATTACAGCAAAAACACAACATTTAGATAAAGGATTAGACTCCTGTTGAACAGTTTTATTGTAAACTTACAACTTGCATAAATTTGTATTATGACAAAGCCCTCCAGCAGCACAGCGAAGGGTTAACTGCCGCCCAGAGGAAATGCCTAATTCATCCTCTTTGGTTTGGTTCCTCTCTGAGCTATTTCCTGTTGGACGAGCCCTACAAAGTACTGCCAGATCAACGAGCATGAATCATCTCAATATAGACTGCTTTTTTTTTTTCCTTCTTACAGTTACACTTAGCTGTTCAGCTGATGCTTTTATCCAGAAAAAGAACAAATGTGCACAGAGGAGGAAGGAGCTAAAATTCCACAAACGTCAGGATTACGAGGAGCCAGCGGTGAGGAGGTCAAAGGTCCAATAAAGGAGGGTTTCTGTATGTTATAAATGATGGAGTGTGACAGAGAATGGGTGAATGGGGGAATGACTGGGTGCAAGCAGAGAAAGAATGGACAAGATAAGGTTTCTATGCATGTGTCTGTAGTCGTTCAAAGTGTGCAACAAAAGTGTAATTTTGAGGGAAAAAGCTGTGATTAAAAATGTCAAAAACATGAAAAATCCAGTTTCACTAACAACACTGGGACAACTGACTACATGTAATGTAACAGAGGTCCCTCTTAGGCCTACAGAGCATTTTAGCATCCAGGAAAACACAAACACAAATCAATGCTAATGTTGCTCTGTGTATGCTGGATTTGTAGACAGGCAACTTTGCTAAGAGGTTCACCATATCAATGAATGCTGCTTTAAATAATGCAAAATATTATTTAAAAAAAAGTGTTCAAAATTAAAAATAAATAGAGGACTTAAAATGGGTGCAGAAAAAATGATAATTAATTTGAAGTTCTGTCATGAATATATTTGAGGTAACAGTGCAGGTAGCAGTTCTGGACTTATTCTGGTGCTTTATTTATTCTGGTTTTCCACATTTAGTGCAAGCTGTCACTTCCACCACCATTCAGCTCTTAATGTTTACTGGATTTGTGTTACTTTCTTTTCCAAGATTCCACTGTTTAGTACAAACCTTGCATCTCCATGTCAACTTTTCAAGAACTAAAAGAAACTGACAGCAACACATTTTGGTTTACTTAAACTGGATTTGAGAGGTTTTCATGAGCCAGACAGTTGTGGACTTTTCTCATCTCTGCAGAGCAGCAAGTTGCCTTCATACTGAAGCTACCACATTAAAATGACCAGAATTGGAGTTGTGAGGTTTTCACAGGATGGCAAAAAACAACGGTGGATCTCTCATTTTTTGGAAGAAAACTCTGCAAACGTTCCTTGGAGTGGATGGGAAGAGGAGATAACGAAACAGACGGGAGGTTTTACAAGCGACCAAAATCTGCTAACAGGAGCCAAGCAAAAGCAGAAACTACAGCAGAGGCCAGAAGAGAAGAAGAAAACATGGGCCTCTTTCAAATCCTAAAAAAAAAAAAAAATCAAACAATTAAAAAAATAACTGGAGAAAGGCGGAGGAGTAAAAGGCTTTTTTCTTCTTTTCTAACAAACTAACTAATGAAGAAAGTCTGGGGTTGTTGAGGACAAATCTCACTAAGAATAATAAAAAAAGTGCACCTTATGAAACATATGGACACTTGGCACATTTTTTGGCACCCGCTTAATAGTTCCACTCCCAAAGTCAGATTCTGTGGTTTTGAAGCGCTGCCGCTGCATATGGAAGTGTTAAAGTTTTTGTCACCTTTAATTGACATCATATTGCGTCGATTGAACTTTGAAAAGTCGTGGTAAACACTTTCCCCCGCCGGTATGGATCGACCCATGTGGGGAAAAGCCTGCCTGTCGCTGCAGCGTTCTGGTTTGGGCCTGACACTTTTAACAGGGTTTCATTCAGGAAGGTTTTCTTCTTTGTCTTGTTCCTCCGTGAGGGAAGTCGCTTGCGGTAATGCGGGGAGTTTATGTGAAAAGAAAGGAGAAGCTAAGTGCACTGAAACAGCATACAACATCAAAATTAGGACTGTGTGCTGTGTGAAATGGAATAAGTTATCAAAAATCGCTCAAATTAGGTAGGTTGACTCTCCCTTCTGGGCTAGACGCAGATCTTTGTAAAACGGCACTGGGAAACAGAAGATGTGGGATGTAAAACTGGTTAGAAGCTGGCTCTCCCTTGGACATTGGTTTTTAAAACGGAGGGTGTGGGCGGAGTGACGAGACACATGATTGATTAATGACTTACTTTTCCACTTAAAGGCCACAGCTACTTTTTGCTCGGCTCCAAGTCGCGTTCATTTAACTTTAATTTATGAGGGAACGCTAAGGTAAGGCTGGATCGGCACTCGTCAGCTCACTCAGGAGACAAGGTTGGTGTCAGGAGAGCCTTGGTTGTCTTGGTAGTGAAAATACAGCGTGTGTGTGTGTGTGTGGAAGCCTTCAGACTGCGCGTTTGAGGCTGCGTCATAAATAATGCACTCCATCTAAAAAGGGAAGGCTCTCCAATTAATGCACAGACAAATGGGAAACTGCGAGAAAAGACAACTTAGCACACAGCAAAATTCTCTTTTTTGTCCCTTCACCCCCTGTTGTGCAAAAGTATTCTGTATCACCTCAAGAAAGTCCAAGAAACAAGCAAAATTCTGTTTAGTTCGGAGCTTTTTAAACACCAGTGTGCTACATTCTGCTTTGTTGTGTGTTTTAAAACCTATTTTGTTCCTGTGCAGTCTTTTATATGTCTAAAGTTGATTTTAAAAAGTTTGGCAGGGTTTTCTTCTGATAGCAGACTACCTATAAGAAGTCAATTAAAGAAAAAACATGTTTCTGTTCCTCATTTTGATCACGTTCTGCTTTTGCACATTGCCATATGTTGTTTTTCTGAAACTTTTTACATTCCATGATAGAGCTCTCTCTCTGCGCCCTGATATGCTCGAGAATTAGATTTCCCAAATGTCAGAGGAACTATTTGGTTAATTAAAGGTTAAAATCATAAAAAAGCTAGTCGTTTTTGGTTTCTATTCTCATATCCAAAAGAAGAAATATCATCATTAAACTCTTTTTCTTGTTTTCATGATATTATATAATGTGTTTACTATATTTCTGTATGAAACCAAATGTCTTGCTGTTGTTTAAAGCATTTAAAATGAGATTCTGGGCATCACGAGGACAAAAAAGAACTTAAGAGCCCTATTTGCAGCTTTAAGATGTCGGATTCGATTAATTTGAACCAGAAAGAGAAGTACATGACATGAAATGTGGAGTTCACTCTCAGTAAGGTTGTGACTAGTTCCAAGAACCTGACAGTTATTTAGGTATGCATGGCTTACTTTTCCCCTTCATAAAATTCGCATTCACTTATTTGCATGTAGTACCTGTACATGTGTTATTGAACTTCCTCCTCTGTGCTAAAAGCCCGCAGCTCTGCTCAGGTGTGTGTATCTAACTCAGCTGCAGGGAACAAAATACAAATGCATATTTTATGGAACAAAAACCTCAAAGCCAAACCTAGATATTAGTCACTTTAGTAATTAAAAATGTATATTGCTCTGTGCCGTCTCACATTGTGCATTATTAAAGACAGATTTTTTTTTTCTCCTCTTCTCAAACTTACATCGGCTCAAAAGGATTTTTAATGCAAAACACTCCCTCGGAGTGGCTGTGTGCACTTCATTCCACTCCTCTGGGTGAATTAGCAGACTTGTAGCAGATGAGAAAAACACGGGGAATTTGTATTGGCAGGAGTTCCTGCACAGGTGCCTCAGACAGGGTGTATTGTAATTACATCAGATCACATTTGTTGGAGAGGGAAAGCAGCAGATAGTGAAACATGGGGAGTAAATGATATACCTGCGATGTAACATTAAAGACAAATAGTATCATTACAGCTTTATCATGAAATCATAAAAGAATTATGGTCAATAAAGTAAGCAGAATCTGGTTTCTATAAAGTTAACTAGAATTTGTCCAGGGACACTGACAAACAGGGTTATGACAAAATGTCTTTAAAACTATTAAAAACAAAAAGAAACTATTAATGACAAAAGAGAAAAAAAACATTCAGGAGAACCATCTTCTGAAGAGTTGAAATAACTTTGTTCTATATTAAACTGGACACAATGTTTTAATTTACAATAAAGTCAACCATCTGTACCGTAAAATCTGTGTACAAAGTGTCTATTAGTGACTCCGCTCTACTAGAAATGATATTGGTTATGACAATGCAGAAAGATGACAATTTAAAATATATGACTATGTGCAAAAAACTGATTTCTCTTTTCCTTCAACAATAACAAACCAAATCAGTATGGTAGTTGTACGTGAAAATTGTGAGATACACAAAAGTCCTATTTTGTCTTTCTCAAAGTAGGTCTCATAAAAAACATTAAAAAAAATAGAACAATTAAATTATTTCCAACTTCTCATGTTTGTTTTTTTATATAATTATTTTTCTCTATGCTTCCATAGGGTACTTAAACATCAATGAGAGAAATTTAAGGAAATGTTTGTCAGTTTCTATCTCTCTAAATAATTCACAGATGATGGGTGAAGACATTTACATGAGTTAAATATTCTAAATAGCTGTTAAATTGCTCTGTGCATCCAACAAAAACTTGCCAAAAGTGCACTCATGCTAACATTTAACCAAACATTCAAATGAGAAACACATACAGAGTCAGCTGAGGTTAATATATTACTACACATTTAACACAATTAAACGCAACTATATCAAATGTAATTATTTCATAACTGCAGACTGCATTGGGTCCTACATATCTTTACTGTGCATAGTCACATTAAAGTATAGAATTACAAGCTGCTAATTCCTTCAAAAAGACGACCAATTATGAATCAAAGTGAGCCGAGCAGCACAGATGCTGGCAGTGATTCCACTAACACTTAACAAAGAGGAGGTGATAACATTCACGTGAGTGATATACATGTACTGCAAGCGAAAGCACGTGCATGAAAACACACAGCAGTTAGTTTTGTAGAAGAGCTTTCATAGCGTCACATATTAGTCACAAGGCGTCCTCCACATAAAGTTTACACTGCCTAATCTATTACCCTCTAAATGGGATTTTAATTGAATTGGCGTCAAAACGACAAACAATGACGCCTCTGTTGCAATTAATAAAATCACAGTGCAGAATCTATGAGGCTTGATATGAACCTCCATTCAAATCAAGTTCATTAATGTAAATGCAAGCCATTCAAAGAGGCTCCCAATTTTTCAAATCGCACCCACACCACCACCCCCCACCCCTTGATAGTTTGATTTTGAAAAGGAGGCCCAACAACAGAGAAAAAGGGGAGAAAAGGGGCATCAGATGTGTTGGTTTTGTTCTGATAAAGATGAATAGAAGATGATGACACCTTTTTCTTCAGCATAAGGAAAATATTGGCAAGTTAATGTAAGATAATTGGGAATTATAGATGCATAAAGAGAAAAACATAAATACAGCTAATAAATTGATGAAAATCTTCCCAAAATTAAAATTATTCTTACAAAATACTTGCCAAATTACAGTTTATTGTTTGGTAAATTTGAATAAACTTGACATTTGAAAAAGCAGTCAGCTCCATCAATACTGAGGAATACGTATCATTACTCTTTTCACAAAGCGGTTACACTGTTTTTATTTTTTTTGTTTTTAAAAGAGAGCCCTTCTGCTACCAGTGGCTGACTAAATACAATGAGGTGATTAAAAGGGGGGAATGCTTTAAGCGTGGAGCTAATTAAATGGGTATGCTAATGCTGTCATACTTAGCAGATGGAAGAAGAATTACTTAAGTGTAATGCACATGTTATGGTATTTTCGACATGACATGGAGGCCCTCGTGGGATCGCTCGCTTGCCGTCACGTCGTGTTTCACAACCACTCAAAAACACCACGCACACACATGCAAACACACACCCTCAGTGACACTATCCAGACTGCAAACTTGTGTGTGTGACTGCAGCCACCCATATGCATAGTGACACTGTACAGACTTTTATCAAATGTGTCATTTCAGTTATTGTGGTGAGAGGAAGTCCCAGTATGTCATTACTTTTTTTTTTTTTATAAAAGTACATGAAAGGAAAACCATCAAATAAAAAAATAACAGGTTTGTCCCACTGTGTTTTCTGGCATATTTCATCACAGATTGGTGTTTTAGTTCTACAAACATCTCCATAAACCAGAGCTGCTATAGAAACAGAAATAACTGATTGGCGAACTAAAGCCAGTGGGTGGGGTCAAACGTTCCCTCTTCTTTTTTTAAAATGGCAAATTCAAAAATTCCAACAAAATCAAAACACGTCAAACAACTCTTCTCCACTACAGCAGGTTTCACTATATGCTTTACTTTATAAGCTTTATTTACCAAACTAATTACAGAGAAAGAGCAACATGTTTGAATTTTTTACAGCCTGGTACAAAAGATGGTTTTGGCCTTACTCTTCAGAAACCTATGGGTGACATACATCCATTTTTATTTATACAGTTTATGATTTATGAGTGGGATCCTTTTTGGAAGATGCACATCAGTGACTGCAAGGTGCCTAGAAACTTATGAATGGGCCAAAAAAGGTAAGAAGAAGACTGCAAGCAAGCAACTGTGGATGTAAACAATAGAGGGTTTCAAATACTTAAAATTATCTTTGCAGATGGTTTATGAAGATGAAATGCAAAATGGGTCATCAAAAAATTAAATATTACAAATAAACATTTGCATAACTACAAAGGGTCAAGTGATTTCATCAGGTGTTTTTCACTTGAAATGTAAAGACAGAAAATATATGCCTGTAAAATGTAAATACTCTGAAGCTTTATACAGTTTAATATTTGTAGATAATGTGTCAGAAAGGTTGTCTATATGGTAAAATATGTGTACATGGCTTACATTTAGAACAAACTGTTGGAATAAATTCAAAAACAGGCTGATAATAACTTCAGTAAAGAATTCTGGCTACAGATCAATGATTACTTCGTTAAAAGCAGGTGCAAATGATAGATGTCCCACATGATGTGCAGTCCATACACACAAACGCACACCCCGACTATGTCTTAAGTAATAGAGACCAAAACTACCAAGAAATTTTGAAACCTCCCAAACGGTCGGGGACAGCCGGGGGCCCATCAGTCCAGTTTTAGTCCAAATTTAAAACGCCTTCATTATCGTTGTTTCCTGCCCAGAAACCAGACCAGTCAGCCCAGCACCATCCCTGCTCATCTACTGTATCTGCATGTTTCCCTAATTATGGTCCGTGTTTATTCCCTGGAAGACCAACTTCCAACAGAGATGGCAGGTTGTGTAATCAAAAGTCTTACTCTCGGGGCTCCCAAAACGTAACCCGCCTGTAAATAAAAATTGAATATTTTGGAACTTCAACAGGGGAGATACCATTAGCCTCAAAGTGTTATGACACATTTGTTTATTCCTGGAGCTTCTCAACGTGTTGTTACTGTCAGATCTAAATCACGGAGGTCTGTAAAAGGTATGATTCTTTTCAAAAGTAAATCAAAAATACTTCTTTTGTCTGTGCTGCTGTTAAAAAAATATGTGGAAAAGAAAGACAGTTGGCCATGTCAGCTTCAAAGTTGAGCTTTAAAAGGACATTTTCATCCAGCAACCACCAGAAAAGAGCCATCTGCCATTATATTTCACACAGGAGATACAACTTACTTACAACATATTATTAAATTATAGAACGTATAACCACAAGGTCTCAATGCATTGTATGTAAGCCACAGAAAAGCCCCCGATGATCTTGTTTACACAAACTTGTGTCTAACTTTTATTAAACCAAATGCTTTTTGCTGTTGAGATGAAGATAAAAATGATATAACAGACTGATGAGATCAAACAGTATATGCAAATCTGAGGCTTCTTTTTCCCTTTAAAACTGCCCACCTTTTCATTATCAGTTGTCCAATAAAATGCCACCGCCCCCCTCAAAATATAGCCATGCTGTACTTTCTGTTAAGGTCAGTGTATAGAGGTCCAAAATGATGGACCCTGAAACAGACGTTTGGAAATCTGACATGCATACATTCATTTTCACAAAGATTGAATCCAAAGATAATTAGACCCAATCCAATTAACAAGCTGCCATGGTTTAAAGAGTAGCAATATATCTCCTAAGAATCAATGTACACTCAAACACATTTTTTTTCCACTGTGAGGATTATGACAACAACACATGATCAGGGCTGATATCAAGACTACTAGGATCCACCTGGGTATTAGTCCTGCTGATACAAAGACCCTAGTACGGTGGCAACAGAGCTGGACCATACCTGGACCCAATTAAACTTTCAGTCAATTCAGCCATCATCATCGTGTTTCCTTAAATCAAGTCAAACCTTTTCTTAAAATAAGTGCTGATTGCTGCTGAACAACATTTAAAAGTTTTTTCGTGAGCAAAAGATCCACCATAAGACATTTTGACACTTATTAACTCAGCTATTTTTGTTTTTGTAGCTCTTTTTAATAGCTGTTCTTCTTCCCATAGATAACTGGTCACATATAGACAATATGAGCGTTTTACTTGCAACAATCACTGAGAAAAAGAAACTGTCTCAACCAAAACACTTTGCCATCAACTTGAACATCACAGACTGATGAGATCAAACAGTGGATGACAATCTGAGGGTGGATCTTTTCTTTAAACTGTCAAACTCTGGGTGTGCACTTTGTCACGGCGTTCTCTCCCACACGAAGAGAAATAAAAGGGAACAACATGAATCAGAGACAGGGAGCCTCCAGCGCTGTGTGTTTTCTGTTATTATTCTCACATATGATTGCAAGTACAACCTGGAACAGAGGCTTAACACGGTCAGATCAGCAGTCTGCCTCTGTGTCGGGGATCAAACGAGCACACAAGGTGAGGGAACTCTAGTCAGTCTGGATTTCCCCTGAAGAACAGCCCGAGGCAAAAAAGAAACGAAAGAAAAAAAGAACCCTCACAAATCGAGGGGGCGATATAAGGCTGCAAGGCACATTAAAAAAATGTCACGTTTTTGAACCATTTGGTAGGGGAAGTTAACCAAATATGAGTGCGGCGTAATGTTCCTTTAAGCTGTCATTTAAACTCATACCTATCATCACTCGTGGCCTTAGCGTGCGCGGGGGTACTGATGATCCAACGAGGAGCGCACAGTTGATTAACTGCGCCCCATCCAAGCGTTGCTTTCTCTATTTCTGTCAGGCCTAATGGCATTAGATCAGTAATTATAAGATTATTCACAGTTCACGCGGGCCTCACTGTTAACTTTTGAGATATGAGACCATTATCTTCTTCTAATCTCTTTTTCTCTGAATTACAGCGCAGATTCATATCGCCGTTTTGACGGCTCGTATGTCGCGCCCGTCCTCAAACTGGCACACTGTGTGTCTTTGTTCAGGTTCCTTTCACAGCTTTTGATCACAGACAACTTCTCTTTTCTGGCGCGGCTTTGAAAAAAAAAAAAAAAAGTGCTAAAGGGAGTTTCTACCTACAGACACACTGTCTGATCACACATTCATGGTGCTCACTGTTAACTGTCCTGTGTCTGCATGAAGTGATAGTGACACAACTTTCAAGTTCCTCTAAAGTATTGCTGAGGTTTGGATTTGTTCATGCAACAAAACTGGAACGATAAATTGACACAAATGGTACCGAAGATACTGTAACTCTGGCTCGGTACAATTTATGACACTCTAGGGCATTGTGAACCCATCTCAAAACACTCCCCTCTTTCCACGATTGCTTCTAGAGGCCTGTAAGCCAAGCACAGACACTTTGCTTGCTCTGTGAAAGCATCCTGACAAGGGTTTTCTGTCCTAACACCCCACTCAGATGTGAGATGTGAGAAAAGTCAGATTTCAAATCCCTCATCAATTTCTTTTCTGAGTCCTTAAGAACCAATTTTCTTAAATCAAGTGAAACTATCCGTCAGTGTAATAATATTTATACATTTTCTAAAAGCAACTTTAACTTTTCGTCATTCTCCTGCAACGCCCTGCCTTAAGGGCTGGATTTACTCAACACGGACAGTTGGGCGTCTGCGTATTCGGTCACACATTTGTCAGGACACGCTGCATTCAGGGTCATAAATTTTGGTTTGCATGCCGATGGTCCATGTGGGCCCTCAAGGACATAGGCAGATGACAAAACTTGCGTCACACAAACCCACACTGCACTGCACATGTAGGAAATAAAGTTTGGGCTTTATTGTTTAATATACAGATACAAATTTCTAGGAATTATTTTGAACAAGCTGTTCTTACTACACCAGTTGATTTTTTTCACTTTATGACCACGAGGGTTGTAAAATGTAGTTACAGATAACAAATGATTAGATAAGAGGGAATAAGATGGAGATTCTTCTGCAGTGGCATGAGGGATAGATGCATGCATTCGGAGAACAAGATCACTTATGCTTGACTATGAACTACAAATCTACTTTATATTTCATCAGTTTTCTGTTGTTTTGACTGAGAGATCTGACTGAAGCATATTTTTAAAAAATTTATGGTTTGGAGTCGGCATTACTCTTTTCACCTGTGTCATGTTTCTGTAGTGCCCACACATACAGTATGAAGACTTTTTCAACCACACAGTTGAATCCAATGTCAATAATTAGGACAACAAGGCAGAGAAAATCTGGACTTTGCTGATGTTTGAGATGGCTCATTTTAACCAAACGCCATAACATAAAAGTAAGTACAAAAATGGAGGTGATGACAAACCTTTAGAAGAAAAACAAAGGTTTTAAAAATAGCCTTTCATCCCCCTCCAGCACAGGCTTGCTCCAATCAGAAGCCACGCTCCTGCATTAGAGGTCACTTCCTTTAAGCCAAGCTTCCAGCGCTCAGCCCTCATCCATCGACTCATCAGAGGAGAGGCAGACTTCTCAGCCTCCCCTGTAATTAAACACCGAAGAGGAGCCGTCACAGCGGGGAAAGGCGGCTTGTTGCTCCCTGGGGTGAAGCAGAGCCACCACCAAAGATGAGGAGGAGGAGATGAAGGAGGAAGCTGCAGCTGAAGGTAGGCTGAAGGTTACAAGAAATACATAAGACTTGTAGACTGAGGTTAGCCTCCATATTACCCCGTCTCTACCTTCCCCCAACAAGTGATTAGGGATGGGGATTGTTAATATTTCCTCACTTTTTATTGAATATCGGATGAGCCTTGTTTAATTCCGGAGCACCCTCGCTTCCTCGAGTCCGGAGGTCTTCTAGCGATACCCACTGGATGCGATCACTTGTCATTATTTTTGGGTGGGAAGACTAGCGCACCGACGATGTTTCGTTACAGCAGAAACTGGTCCATTGCTTTCTTATTGGTGTAAACAACCGAACACGTCTTCTAGCCTTCAGAACAAGAAAGCATGTATGCGTAGCATAGCCACTTCGAACTGACATAACCAAGCTAAGGCAATACCGAAAGAATAGTAATTCACGCCAGCAGCGCCCAACATGAAAAACCTCCTCCGACACGATATTGAGAAGATCTGTACTGGACGGGCCAAGCGCTGTCAATATGAGCCCAACCTCATCATGCTAGCACCCGGTCTGGGAGGATCTCAGGTCCTGATGGATCTATTCCCACTTTTTGCAAACTTTGCAACATTTAGTGCTCGTGTTGATGGGCTCTACCGGAATATAGACACCAGGAAGAATAATTATCAGCAATTGTTGACATATATGTTTTAAAGCCCTCTGATCCGGTATCAGGCTACACGAACGATGTTCTTGTATGTTTGGTGATGCCCGCTGCGCTGTAGAAACTTTGACAGTGGA
>NW_023340206.1:11703338-11715164 GCF_004916995.1 Morone saxatilis
AATCTTCCCCCAATCAAGTGGATTACGGCGATCGGGATTCAGTTAAATATTTCATTACTATCGATACCCTTTATCCGACCCTACTCTTATCGATCCCGAGTCTTTAATCGATACCCACTATCGAGTACTTTTCTATTTTTGGTGGAAAGAGCTACAACGCAGACAATGTTTTTTAACAGAACTGGTATTGCTTGTTATTGCCTTAACAAAAACGTTTCTAGCCTTCCAAAAAAAACATGGCTAATGTAATAGGCCACCCTTCGAAAATGCACATAAAACTAACATAGCAACAGAACTATATCAGCAGCACCCAAATGAAAACTATGAAATATTAAATTTACCTGAGCCAATCCTGACACATCATCCACGCAGCTACGTCTGAAACTTTATTTACTTTTCAAGCTAACTGCCGTGTATTCTGCCAAATTACAAACGGATTCTCACAATTAATATTCTTTAACTGACGGGATCAACCCCAGCTACAAAGTCTGTGTGTGCGGCTGCCGCTGGTTACTCCCTTGAGTGGCATCGACTGAAGACCGGGCCCCCCCGACTTCCCGGTCCTCTCTTCAACCCGCGAGACACGTCGAAGGTACCTGCATTCTGGCCTTCCCTTCTTGATGCACAATGCTCAATGTGCTTGGGACATCTCGATCGTCCTGTGTTTCCCCTTTACCACACGCAACATCGATTTTTGCAACATAAGTCTGCATTCTCGCTTTCCTCTTCTACTCTTCTGAGCTTGGTCAAACACATGAAGCCAAAGCGCCTCGTAGACTTCTTCGCCCATCGGGCGTCGTCAGCATCCTGCCAGCGAGCGCACACGTTCAACCTCGCACGCACTCTCACCTTGTTCTCCTACTCTCTGCTTAACTAACAACACCCATAGGACCACCTTCCTGCTACACCAACTCTTGCTTCACAACTTCAGTTCCCAAAACCACACCCCGCGCTGGCACCCCACGCCTGCACGCTGCATTGCGATTCCCCGATTAGATCTCACAATGCCCGCTGACCGCCGACTGCCGCACGGCGACAGCACAACATTACGTTAACACCACCCGCACCGCCCTACCGGCGCCAGGAAAACAAACGACAAGCAATCCGATCAGTCGGCCCCTATCCGATACGATAAGCCCAAACGTTATTGATTTTCGGGTTTTGAAAAAAGTGGAACCGGGTCCTTGATAGAACCGGGTTTCGATCCCCATCCCTACAAGTGATATCCAAGAATGTAATTGTAGTAATGCAGCCTAATTCCAGTTTCTACAGAGTAAATATGATTATTATGTTGAGGTGAAAACAGGTTGCAGCTATTGAAGGCATCAAACTTTAATTCTAGCTTCAAGTGCAGCTGTTTGTTCTTTTGGAGAAAATACACACCGATCAGCCGTAACATTATGAGCACTGTTAATGCTGGGTCTGATAGAAAAGTGTCAGAACATGTGCATTCCAGTCAGGGTACCCAGGTGGTCCTTATGTTGTGGCTGAACAGAACTGAACAGAGTATCACCCAGTTTGTTTAATACTGATGTGATATCATATTCAGTTTAGTGGCAGCCATCTTGGTTGTTTACAAAAATACCTCAATGGCCATTAGGTTGTGCTCCTCGGTACAGTCTCCTCTGTCTGAATGGCAAGGTGGCCAGAGAAAATAAAGCAATAAAGCAATTTTTCTATATTTCCGACAAAAACCGTTGGTTATATTTTGTAAGAATAATACTAATTTACAGTTTTGTCGAATAAAAATCTGAAACACCAATTTGGTTAAGCTGTGGTTCAGTTTTTTTGGGGCAAATCTAAGTCATTTTAATAAAGCTTAGTGTGAGGAGTTTGTTTGGAAAGGATTTCACTGGGTCACATGGTCAATTTTTGTGGTACATATTGTCTTAAATCAAAGTATTTTTTATGCAAATAAATGTCTGGATTTGATGTGTCAATCTTCTGGCAGAACCCTAACTCTAAATCTTGCATTTGTTTGTTGTTTGGATCAAATTGGTGCCCATTCAGTTACCCCTCCAGGATGGCCTCATCAGTGGACATCAAGCAATAAAAAAGGGATCAGCTACCATAAGAGGATACGAGTATTAAAATAAATATGTCCAGAACGCTCTCTGTGGACCTCAACAAGCGAACATGTCTCATCTGTATACTGATACAGAGCAATTAAGCAAATTACATTAACAAAGGGCTGGAGGGCCGTTTTGCTAATGGTGTATCTCACAACCTCTGGGCAGACACGAGACTGATTCACATGTAATTTATGGCGCCACGTCACGGCCTGTAGTGTAACAGGATCAGCGTGTTGTTTAACAGCATTGTGAGGAGATAGATATATAGATAGATAGACAGACAGAATTCCTCGGGGAGATTTGATGGCGCCCGCAGCATATTAAAGCACAACCTAATGAAAGCAGGAAGTAAACACCACTTTGGCCTTGTAAGGCTACTCTACCTTGAAGTAAAGTGTTTACAACCCAAATGGCAGCAGCTGACTCTCTGTGAGGTTAAACGCCCTCGGAGACAAATCAGCAAAGGCGCTTGTGAGGGAGCGAAGGAGGTAAAAGACGAGTGAAGGTAAATCTTTAACAGCTCAATCAGCTTCGAACACATGCGGGATGACAGCGCTGGTTTGTCTAAGGGGCTCGGCTTAATTAGCCTGTGCTTTATTGTTAATGAACTTCATGCAGTTGTTTGCTTGTATAATCAAGGCGAAGAAGCAGAACTGCTAGCTAAGGTGCCAAAAATAAGCTGACAAAAGCACCAGGGCCCTCCTCGATTACCCCTCCTCCCCCGCCCCTCTACCCTCCTCACCCGCTCTCAAATGGAAAAGCCAACTGCCTGCTTCATAAAACTCGCTTAGCAAGACACTGAGACAAAATGGACTGTAAAGTTCGTTAGATGGAAATATTAAAAAAGAATTAAGCTAATGGAGATAAAATTAAAAGAAATGAGGCAACAAACACTCCGCACCAAAAATGGCATCACCATGACAGCTAGGATTTCTAATGACGGACTGCATTTGGGGAGGAAAAAAAATTAAATGGCATCCCGCGCTTAAATTTCTTTGAGGAGTAATGATCCGAGAACGATGCTCACTCCTGGCACTCGTGGGGAGGAGGGGGGAGCAAAGGAATCTGAGAATAACAAAGGAGCATGTCCTGCAGTGAGGTTTAGGTAGCACGCGTACTATTACATTGTGATAAAACACTCCAGATGCCTTTTGTGAGATTTAGTCTGATAGAGAAGACCAGTCATACTGGCTGAGAGCTGCCAGCTCACCTGCAGAGCAGAGGCAGACCAGCCCGCATTTATGAATATTAGCTATCAAAAAAAGAAGATTAAAAAAACCCTGAGAATAAATACACGAGAGGCATCCTATCAGATGAGGTCTGAGTAGTTCTCAACATGGGGTCTAAGGTCCCCCTGAAGGCCTTGAGAGGACAACATGAGGAAGAGTTTAGTCACTCTAGAAATTATCCCAGCTGGAGACTGTATAAAAACAGCTATTATTGTTTTACATCCCACTATAATCTACATTATAAATGTCACCATAATTTCTACTATTATCACCCTGTGTACAGTACAGGCCCTGCTCTATGATTCAGTAAAAGTCAAATCTTCCCATATTTGTCTCTTGGGGAAAAAAGACTTGCAAAGGTGAAGTCTGACTCTTCAGTGGGGTTAAACTGATTGAGGTTTATATTACATGGAAGAGCTCAGTTTTAGAGTTGGTAAATTCCAAGTTCTCAATCATGTCACTAAGACAAGCCAATCACACACACACCAGCTCAGAATCAGACATACTTTGACAGGGATTTAAAAAGCAATACAGTATCTATAATTATAAAGCGGTCTGCAATAAGGGATTGTACAGTATTTATAATGTAGCTGAACTGGCTGACAGTACTTTAGTCAAGTATATTTAAATAATCTACATCATTCTATCAAGTTTGACTTTATTTTGATAGGGGATGAGCTACAGCAGATTATCTAGTTATATCCCATAGCACTGCCTAGTCCAACTAACAGTATTTGACACTGTAATCATGCTTAATGACCAACTGAACCTTTATTTAGAAGAAAATAAGATCCGGAGAAGTTTAAGGTGCATATTAAAGGCTTACAATTCATCTTACTATTGACCTATTTGAATTAAAGTTCCAGACATGTACTGTTTACTGTCTACCCAAAAGAGATATGTAAAAGCATTAAAATTATTGTGGTGAAGGCAAAGCTTGACAGCAAGTAATGAACTTTAACTTTCACTACTAATAACCAAAAATCTCTAGTGAATACAACCACACCACACAAAGACAAATAATGTCCAACAGTTTTAAGATAGTGTTATTTTGCAATGTAATAAGTCACTAAGCACATCTCTGGATTGAGCCTCACCGTATTATACATTATCATATGTGAAGATCAGTCTTTTAAGGTGACTTATTGCTTGCAGAACAAATGCAGAGCATGAATAATGTTGCTTTGTGTAAGCAGGAGAACTATGTGAGTGCAAAAGTTGCCCTGTTACACACACATGCATACACTCATAGACAATTATATACAAAGCCTCTAGCATCCAGAGGACAGTCAGGAAACGGAGATGAGAGCATAAGAAAACGAGGGATTTCTGCTTTCTTCCCTCCACAACTTCTTCCAACTTTGTGCAAGTTGCCTCCACTGTCTTCTCACATGAATTTGCATACGAGGAAACAGAGGAGCTTCCCAGGGAGGCTGTCCTTCTGCCGTCACAGTGCTACTTTCCCAGTCTCTATTAAAACAGGCCAAATTTATTACCAAAGTTTCTGAAACAGGATTTCTGCAGTACAGCAGAGGATTAGGCCACTCCTGCTTTAGGATCAAATTGCAATAATTAGGTAGAACATGAAGCCAAAATACGTGAAACACGTTGGAACTTGACACGCACACAGACGTACAGCACACACACACACACAAATCAAGAAAAATATTCCATTTCAGGCAGATTCTCGGAATGAGCGAAATCCCGGATACTGCGAGGCCTTTTCAGCATTGCCAGTTAATCTCCTCAAGGAGAAATGCAAGATGACAATGGCAAAGCACCTCCAATAATTGGTTCCAACAGGCTTACCGTATTAAAACCTGAAATGAGTTCTTCCCCTTTTAAGTATGATCCATTATTTCAATCCGGGGGAGAAAATTCTGTCTTTGAGAATATTAATAACTCCCAACCACGCACTAACATGAAAAAACAGCCCCCTCCTCTTCAACCCTCCCCTCCTAAAAGCTGTGTACCTGGCACCACGGCAAAGGTCCCACCAAGGACGGGCACTTAAAAGCCTCGGTCCTCCTTCTTTCTCTTTTTTTTTCTTCATTTTTTTCTCCTCTCAGGCTTCAGAGCCATCTTGAAGAAGACCTTGAGGCCCCCTTTGTCGTCTTCCCTTGAAACAAAACAAATAGAATTCAGGTCTTTTGATTGGCTTTAGCGAGCAGATCTCGCCACGTCTGCCTCCCGTCATGTGAGCCAGAAGTTGTGACTTCAGAGGCGAGCCCCGACGCTCCTATCTCTGCATTGAAATGAGACCGGCAGGTCTTGAGAGGATGTCTGCTAACTTTCTTCCCACATCCAACCTTGTTCCAAAATACAGAGTGTGTTAAAAACTTAATGCCATTGTCGCTTTTACTTTGTGGCAGCAGGAGTTGCGGTCGGCTTATTATATCGTCCTAGAAAATACACCTTTTCGGCAGGATTGTTGTCATTCCCCAACTGACTGGAAGAATATTTGAATATTTTTGATTACGTCTTGCATAGAACATACTGCAATCCCCTTTACTGTCCTATGGGAAATTTGAGTTGCAAGACCAGGACAGAAACAGCATATGACACGTTTCTCTCTGTTTTTGTGCATGGATTTATGACTGTCCTCATCTTTGCACCTCTGCAGGAGCAAACAAGAAGTTACCCCTGTGTTTAGATCCAAAACAGTGAAGATATGAATAAAAGCTGATGAAAAGAAGAAAAGAAAACATTAATAAAAACATCAAGCACCGGCATTTGTTGTTTGACTGCTGTGTACATCTTTACACAAGCTTGCATCATTATGGTTTGTTTAGTCTGCAGATCAAGCCAAAAATTGTTCAGATCACCAGGCGTCTGAAAAGCTTTTAAGCACTTTATTCGGATAAGCCCTCTTTGATATAAGATCCATGCATGAGCGAAGGAAAACCGCCGAGATAAACACAACAACTGACATCTGCTAACCAACTTTTTTTCCCCTTTTTGAAGCAATGTTGCCAGCAGAAACTGTCTGGTTTGTTTGTGTTGGGAAACCAGGAGCACCGGTACCAACGACGGTGCACACCGTTTATTTTACTTCTCTGACAGGAAGATTAGTGTGTTTTACCATGTGATCTGATCTCATGTAATGTAGAGCATCTATAGGAGGTGGAACGACAGGAGAGCTAATTATTGGCTTCAGAGTAAAGCTGCATTTGGCACCAGCTGAAGAAGAAAGTGGACTTTAAAGCATCTAATGATGATATTTAATATGTACTGTTATATTATTGCTACATGTGTCATTAACAGGGCTTTAATGGAGCCAGAAAAAAACATTTTATGTGATATAGGATAGATTTTATAATAGCATGGTGAGTAACTAGCCCTCTGTACTAATACCATTAGACATTTTGTGTTTTTGTTGTCAGCAAAATGGCCAAGGTATTGACCCTAACAAACAAACTCTCTTCTGTAAATCAAAACTAACTGAATCTTCCGTATACTCATTTGTTATTAACTATATCTTGAAGTGTTTTCATTTCTTTTTCTCTCAGAAATCCACATTTCTTGTCACTTTATACTTGCTACAATTGAAAACAGAAAAAAAGGCACCTTCATAGGATGGTGAATTTTCTTTTTGTGCATATACAACACAATTTATGTTATGTATTACAGTGCACAAATGACATCCACCCACAAATATAATGTTATAGTCTGCATTGTTACAGTTACAGTAACAAAGCAAAAAATGTGTGAAAAAATAGTGTTTGTTTTTTAATGTGCTTTACTTAAAGGACCGGTGTGTACGGTTTAGAAGTGTCTAGACCTATCTAGAGCCAGTGTCTGGTTTGTTTGCTCTGGGCTACTGTAGAAACATGGCAGTTTAACATGGCAGACTGTGTAGATAAAAACATGTCATTTTAAGGTAATAAAAACACAACGATTCCTTCCTTCAGTTGATTATACACTAATGAAAACATACCTATGAATATATGATTTCATCTCTGCCAATAGATCATCCTAAATGTTACACACTAGACCTTTAAATTGTGTCAAACGGTGTAGTGATCTGTTGGTAAAGGCCCTTTTAAGAGAATGATGGAGTCAAGTGATGGAGAATAAATTATTATTATTTACTCTTAAGAAGCTAAAATGCATTACCATTACAGGTGTATTTTAAGACTCGGGTAATGAAGTCTAAGTATAGAAAAAGTCTAAATAACAAAATCTTAAAACACTAGAGTATCTCCCACCAGCTCTCCACAGCTATCTTTGTAGCAGCCTGCTGGTTAACACACCGCTGAATGTAAACAGGTTATTTCATTTGGGCTCATATAGAAAAACAGCAGGACTTCTCTTCCTGCTCCAGCGAGTTGCAGGTTTTCTAGAACAACTGAGATTTTATCCAACTGTTAAAAACTGGCAGCCAGCGATCTGCTTATCATTAGACCAGGCGGGCGAAAATGAAACACTCCAAACACAAGTGCATATTAACACAGAGAGAGCAATTAAGCACAATGTGGTTGCATGCGCTATTCCCTGCCTTGCACCAGGTAGGGGTTGTAACAGACTGAGCTCGGTGGCTGCACACTCTAGAGGGTAATCGGCCATGTTATCTGCAAAAAAAACCAGGGACTCCAATATGCACAGGTGCTGTCCTCAGCTGTGCTATATTGGTTAATTGAGCAAATCTCTTATTTCTTACCCTCCTATAGCTGCAATTATCCCCTGGCAAAAAAGCACACTCTGCTGCTTATGGCCTATGCGGGAGATATGACATCCGAGGTGAGTGCGGCTCAGGTTGAGTGATTCTTTGTGTGTTAACAGCAGCAGCACATGCCAGTTCACTGTATTATTAAAGCTGTGCCACAACAAGGTACCAGTTCTTTAAACTGATTTTAACTTCAGAAAACAAAAACTTTGAAGTTCAGATCCAGCAGTGTGCACAAAGTCCCCCCCCAGGAGAGAATTGATGTTTAAAAAGAACTAGATACTATGTCTCTAGATGGCATGCCAGTTTACTATATCTACACCAAACTGTAGTAATACAAGGAATGTATAGGAGAAGACTAGCTTGGCCAAAAGAACATCAATATGCAGTAGTTCCAACTGTAGCCATGATGCTAAAAGCACCACACACAGTCTTGGGGGGGTTGATCGCCATTGGGTCATAGATACAGACTGGTGAGAGGTGCTTACGTACAGGGCGTGATGCCTCCTTAAATGGTTAGATGAAAATTATGTAAATCATATGCTATGGTTTCACAGTCACCAGATCTCAACCCAACTAAACACCTACAGCAATTATGGACCAAGATAAGGGAATATCTTTTGAAAGAATGGTTTTCATCCCTCCTGTAGAGTTCCACAGACTGAAGGGACATCAGCGAAGAGGAGACTATGTCTAATGTCAGACACCAAGTAAGACCTTCAGGAAGCTTGGAAGTTGGAGTTAAACTACAAAGAAAAAAGTCCCACTAAAACATTTGCAGTGTTACACAAAAACATCAGTCTCTAAGATCAAAAGAGCAATGGGTTCTTTGAAGAACCACCATGTTGCTCAGTTCACATGGAAACCTCCATCACAGAAGATACAAATAACAATTTCTGGGAAATGTAAGAAATCTGTATCTGGGGTTAGAGACACAAACACGGAGGAAAAGAAGATTATGCAACTTTATGAGAACGTAGCCTTTGTCTATCAGCATGAATTACCGGGGCACAGTGCTTGTAATTGTTTTATGTATGTCCAAAGAATGTTTCTTTACCTTTCTACTCTGAGGCACTGCACTGTATCAGCATGCAGAACTCTATAAAACTATATTTCCATCATAGTCCAGGTGAAGTGTTAAAATAATGTTCACATGGTACACATGCGATCAGAAATCTCCATTGCGAAAAATGCTATATTGTCGGGGTTAATGAACGAAAGGATTATGCTTTTAAAACTCTCTCAGATATGATATTATATAGTCTAGGTTCAAAGATACTGTGATTTCCTTCTCACAATGTCACTGAATTCACTATTAACCTTCATTAATTCACCTGAACCCATCATTGTAATCTTTAACAATCTTTTACCATCAAAACATAGGGGTAGACATCACATGGCAGCCACGAGGCATTTTTGTGATGGCTCCATTTCTGAAAATGTTCAGGACCGCAAACTGTAGACGTGTACCCAGTTTCATGCTTTTATGAAAAAGTCAAATTTGGCATACATCATCTGGACTATTAATAGATCTGTGCTTTTTGCCACCAAGACGACAAACCCACTTGGCGTCTAAAGTGGCTCTGATTGCAGAGAGCGAATTCTCCACCACCTTCCTTTTTAACAACGTGCTCTCCAAACTGCAGCGCCGCGCCTCCCTCCTTCCTGCCGGCGCAGCGGCCGAGCTGTCATATCATATCAGGCCGTCGCAGGAGCGAGATAATATGTCAGATTAAATATGTATGGGTGAATTAGGGCTATCTCAAGTATTATATCATTTAAATTCAAATCGCTCCATCGCTCGGTACCGTCTCATTATGACGCTTGAGAAATTAGCAGATAAAAACACTGTCACACGGACCTGATATTAAGGCTAATTTACCCCCCCCTTGAATTTTTCTTTCTTTACACTCTTAACACTTTATTGTAGGAAATGAAAGAAGAGTTACCTATCAAAGCCACTGGATATTAAGAGTTTTGTTCCACATTGAGATGTCCACCTTTTGAAAAATCACGACACCTACTTTCCCCAAATTAAACTTCAAAGTGAAACCCCTCTACAGAATATAACTGGGGCTGTTATATCTGAAGACCTTTGTGTCTCATGTTGAAAGCCCCACACAGACTCCTACACAGCACATGTCTTGGCTTTTGCTGATCAGTGGTTGCATACTTGTCTTTTTTATCCAAAATCCAGATAATGTTTGACATTTTTCCCCCTGCAGAAAGAAAGACACGGAGTGAATCTTTTCAAGCCCACGGACTCTTTGGCAGCAGGTCCATCTTATACATTCAGGTTGTGAGGACAAGCATAGTAAATTTAGTACAAAACTATTGGCGGTACAGAAAGCCTGTTACTTCTTTGCCATGACTTAAATCTAAAAACTAATGATGTTACAGTTAAGTGTTAAAGCACATACTGAGTGCCAGAGTAAATGCAGTAGACAGGTGAACTACAAGGCTGTCTGACTCTTTGATTGCTTGTGCAAAACAGAAATTAACATCCATTAATAAACAATTAGTCTTGCTCATTTATCATGCACTTTATGCAGAAAAGGCAAAGAAAGAGATGCAGTAGCCTAATGTGGGGGAAATGGTGGATGGTGATTGGTGTCACAGACTGTAAACTCTGCAGACAAAGCTGGAGGGGAGTCAAACAGAACCTCAACCCGACCCAAAACCGTTGTCGGGACCGGTTCAGGCACAGGGGCCAGGTTTAATTCTTTTTTCTTCTTATGACATTTCATTATTTCTCTCTCAGATAGTGGCAATTATCTACATCCGCGTGCCCTGTGGTGCAAGCAGATATGCAATGCTCAGTGGGAAGAGGAACACAAACAGTGTAGCCAATGTGTTGCATCAGCCGGGCAAACCAACACTCATTAGTTGGTCAAAAAAAATATGAACATGCAATTTTATATTTTGATAGATTAAATCACCTTTTTGGTCACTTTCAAAAGAAATGCCCGTTATAGATATAATCCAAGTACAATGCACACCAAAGTAATTAAAGCAAAGTAAAACCTTAAAAATATTGTCTCTCTGCCTTCAAAACAGTGTGGGAGTCCAACAATGTAACAAACTCAATCAATAAAAAATAGGACATTTGTTTCAATGTGGATCCTTTAGCCCATCAATATCAACTGCTCAAACCTGGAACAGATCATAGCTTATCGTTTTCCACAAAGCAAATGTAAATCACTGTCACTGTGTTCACTTTTCTCCTCTGGAAGTAATTTGCCTTTTAAATTGTTTCAGCAGCTTAAACCAGGAAAGACAACGCTACACACACAAACCACTGGATCTTTTTGGTAGGTCACTTGACATTACAGGAATCTTTACCATTTTAACATAGAGAACATTTGCCACCCCCCTTAACCAGCAGCTCTCCTCACTGAAGGTCAAACAGCCTGTGTAACAGATTAATAATAAAGTCCGCAAACAAATTTCCGGCAAACAGCCGCGGTTCAGCTGGGTACAGCTCCGACTCCTTAAGGTGAGGTATTAGCAAAGCTTATTTATTTTCATTTCCGTGGCTTTTATTTGCTCCTTTCCCCTGTGGTAAAGCAAAGGCTGATTTCTGCTATGATTCCCTCCTTAATTTTAATACCCTTTTTACTCATCATACAGACATTACACCCCCCTCGAACCCCTCCCACCCTTCATCTCTCTGAAATAATGTAACTTGGGCTCACACAGGAACACAGGGCGACCACAGGGAGGACTGTAAACTAGCTTTCTTTCTCTTTTTTTCCTCCCTGCAATTAATTGGTGTACAGCCATGTGCATATATGATAACAGAGGATTTTTTTTCCTGAAACACCAATCCCCCCCCTCTCCTTCCCACACACACACACAC
>NW_023340206.1:11715189-11715318 GCF_004916995.1 Morone saxatilis
ACACACACACACACACCTCCCCAACAAGGAAAAAGGGAGGTTAATTAATGTAAGGGGCTGCGTGTTCACCGAGATGCAGAGTTTACTACGCTGCTGCCACTGCTGCCCCTCCTCCTCCTCTTCCTCCTC
>NW_023340206.1:11715418-11718136 GCF_004916995.1 Morone saxatilis
ATCATCATCATCATCATCACTGCCACTGCCATCAACATCATCATCGAGACCCCTCCAAGTCTCGCCGTAATATTGCCCGTCATTTTTCCTCTCGTTGTCAGCGCAGGTTACAATCTGTAATCCATGACTGCCTCAGAATTAGAATGTCCCCCGTGAGTTTTATTTTTCGGCTCGTTTCTCTTCTTACGCCCCCTCCACCTTCTACTTCTTCTTGTTTTTTTCCTGTTTTTGTTGTTGTTGCCCTGAAGGCTTTACCGATGCTCTACGGCCCCAGCGTTTATTCCTCCTAATCTCAGTCTCATCTCCAGGCTAGCTGTGACAGATGGTTATAGGCACACAATAGTATTAAGAGTTTGATTTTTTTTTTTCTTCCTCTTCTGTACAACAAATAGCAATCAGACACTGAGGCCTGACTCCTGTGTAGGTAAACTCTGCTTTAAACGTCTCTCTACGTGCCGTCTGTCTCTCCCTGTCAAATAACTCCCCCTTTCCTCACCTCCTCCTCCTTCTGCTGTCGGCACTCCAAGGTAAGCTGCATTAACCTCACTGACTGTTATTAAAAAGATGTATTTCCCCAGGTTTTCCCTGCGCCTCCTCTCTTTCTCTCTCTCTTCTTCTTCTCTGATGTATTCACTAGACACACACACATACACACACACATTCAGAATACACACACTTTTGCACACACACACACACACACATCGAACAAACAAATACCGGGGCGGTGTCATAAATTCTCAACGCCAGCCACAGTCGGTCTAATTTCAATCCCACCATCACTCCTGTCAAATGAGAGCCGCCGGATGATACATAGGGGTAAATAAGGTGGGTAAAATTAGCCCCTCCTGTCATTCCCTACCTTTTACCCCCTGAGGCATCCTGGGAAATTGACTGCACGCTAGATTTTGAAAATTAGCCCCTTAATGTTAGCCAGACAAACGGGGTTGGGCAGGCCTGGGTAATGCCTTGTCGGAGTCACCCACAGCAGATTAATTACCAATTTTTCACCTCATTTTGCATTTATATCATTCGCCGTCCATAAAGAAGAAGGTGAAATGATTGAATACTAAAATATGCAGGTAACGCATGGACCTTTAACCCCTTTTAACCCATACTTGTTTACAAATTCAGCTTCACCTGCATAAAAACCCTTAAAAAAATACATACAGCATACATAATATACAAATATACATAAATCAGTCATACCAGATTATATTGACATGAGCATCAACCATGAATTTGGAGTTTATTACTGTTGAGCTTGATGAATATAAACAGAAAATTGCGGCTTCACTAACGTAAAGCAGATATATCAAGTTGATAATTCAGTTCATTGCGTATGATCATAGTCGGATTGGAGCATGAAGCCACACTGTAGCTGTTTCTGACTGTGGGTTCGTAGAGGTAAGGAGCTGATTCAGCTCGAAAGTGAGGAAAGTTCATTCCTTAACCACATCATTACAGCTGAATGGCCTCCAGGTTTGAGTTTGGGTGCTGTTCAGAGTTCAGCGAAGGCCGAGGCAGAGCTTTGTTTAGGCTCTGAGCAGAGACGAATGACTGGAACAGCCAAAGTTTTAACAACAGGCTAAACGCAGACACACTGGAGTCATCAATCTATTCAGTATAACCAGCACTGAGGACTGAAGTTTACTCTAAATATGGGTCTGATCATTTCAAGTTAACATGAATTTTTGGATTTGTGAATGTTGGTGGCCAGCAGAGGCAACTGTTTGAACTCCTGTATCCAGAAATCCTGTAAGGTGATGACAGTAAACTGCACGCAGAGGAAAAAGATCTGAAGTTGGCACGGTCCAGATTTCTCTGGACTCACCTCTGATTTGGAGCCAGTTTGGATCTCATGCTTAAAAGGACTATACTGATGGATTTTAATGTTATAGCCCAGTGAGTACAAATTGTGTATACTCAACAATACAACTGATCATTTTCCAAAGCTTACAATTCTGTGACGGATTTTCCACCTTCCAGTAACTCATTGTTTTTAGTCCGTTTCAGTACTGAAACAGAGACCGAGGTAACAGTGATTGGGTGTTAGAGATGAAAAATGTCCTTCGAAGGAGGTCAGGATGGATGTTTTGGTCACCAAAGTCAAAGTTGCTACTCTCAACTAAGACTGATTGCAAATCCATGATTACATGATGCTCATGATCAACACAACCTTGACAAACAATCACTCTGAACAAAAACAAATGCAAAACCACTTTGTTGGTCATTTCCTGGAGGCTAATACGATTCTCAACCTGTAACCATAACAACAGAATATAATCTGGTTTTACGGAGTCTCAGTTAGTGGGGACGGGACACTCCCCTCAAAATATTCTACATAAAAAGAGCATTTTGTGCTTCCATCCGTAGGCCGGAGCTCCTGTGTGACTGATCCACCCACCCAGTGGAAGCAGAGTGAGTATTTAGGAGGATAGGGGGGTGCAGAGGTCGCAGAGTCGGATGTGGGCCTGCCGGGACCCGCCAAGGATTAACACAAGCGCTGTGCTCAGGACATATGGCATTTGTCATCTCCCACTGGGAAAGAGACTCTCCCTTGGCTCCGCCGCTGCCCCCCCTTCCTCATCACATCTCTCTCTATCCGACTTTTCCTCCCTCGCTCTCTCCTCCTGTCGGGATTTAAAGGCTTGAAGTGCTTTAGTTGTTTACTGTGCATTAAATGCCCCCCCCCTCTGTTCGCCCCCTCCCCACCCACCC
>NW_023340206.1:11718236-11726900 GCF_004916995.1 Morone saxatilis
CATTAAATGCCCCCCCCCTCTGTTCGCCCCCTCCCCACCCACCCCCTAAACTTCGCAGTGTTAAGAGAAAAATGGCTCAGCGGAGGAGAGGCTGCTGACGCTGTGAAGCCCTCTCAGACGGAGGCTGGAGTCATCACAGGAAGGTGTTCGCTTTTAATTCCATGTGAGAAAGTCAACAGGGCAGGCGTGGCAGAGAAAGTGATACCTGCTCTTATAAAGCAGCTGATATTGCACTGAAGGCTGCGTGGCGTTTAGCAAAGACATCTATACTGTAGTGTATTTTTCTCAATTTTGTCAGGATTTTTGGGGAGCTACATTGCTGCTTAACCCAACTAATGTGTGTTATTTATTGCATTTAAATAAAGATTTCTGGTATCTTTTCACATCATGACTATTAGTCTTGATAACATTTTACTCAACTGTTTACTCCTGTTTATAGGTTCAAAAATGCTTCTTCAGGCTTGAATTTCTGTCTTTATTGTACAGGAGGCAGGTCATTAAATGTCCTGCTTCTCATTCTATACTTGCAATTTGGAAACATGCAGATGAAAAACATTTTGTGGCCTTTGATAGTACTTAAACAAACCAGCATGCTTTCATGAATACAAAGAAGGAAGTGGATCTGCCATGCCATGCATTTCACTACAACAGCTACAGGGATTTCTAGGGGACAACTTCAAATCGAACTGAAAGACAAGATTGTCTTTGACAGAATTTCTGTTAAATCAATGAGTTTTAGAAAGCTGCAGGAGGCTCATGCTCATTGCCACCATAAACATCCTTCTTGCCTAAGTCTTCATTTCCCAACTCTTTACAATATAGATGGTTAAAGGTCAAATGTTTTCATGACAAATAGTTATACTGGAAAAAAATATGTGGATAAGACCTACTATAAGTTTCCTTCTACAAACCAGAAACAAAAAAATGCATCAATTCCTTTTGCAGCAGGAAAAAGCCACAAAGCACTTCTATAATATATTTATTCTGTAACTGATAATAACTTATATTTAATACATATTTAAATTACAATGTCATGTGTTACTGCTTTTTAAATAGCAGTAGCACGCAGTTAATTGTACTGGTTTTCTTTTCATTTCATTTCTTTTTCCACTCCTTCTTCATCCTACACAATCACCCTAGAGTCACTGAAATGTTTATCTCATACATAATCAGGGTTTCGTGACCTCTGACTACCTCCTATTTATTACTTACTTACAAGCTGACAAACAAAAGAATTTAAGCCTATTGCTGCTATTTAGTAGCACATCTACTGAACGCTTGAAAACACACTTTTTGTGAGTTGGACAGTTTAAACTGAACTGCAGTTTTCCACATAAGGCAGCTAATTAGCAGAGTGACGTTCATGTTGCACAACATCATGTCCCTACCCGGAGCAAGAATACTATCACTCAGCTTCACGCTCGCAGGCAGGTATACTCTTGTCATCCTCCATCTTCATAAACAGGCATGTTATTATAACATGATGGAGTGCTGTGTTTTTCTCCCAGTACCTTTATTTATGGGACACCCTAATATGCAGGAAATCAAAGCTTGTAATTCGGCGGTTGATGTTTATTGTGCGCCTCCCGCGTCTAGAGACATTTGATAAACAGCGTGTTGCAACAGCAGAAAAAGGTGTTGGAGGATCTTGTGGGAGCTCGCCAAAATAATACCCCATTCAGCGGAGCTACCGTGTGAAAATGCCTCCCCACACTGACTCATATTTCACCGCCAGAACGAGCAGTTTGCCGTATGGGCCCGGTGATGAATTACACCAAAGCACATTCCTTATGGGAAATCTGGATGGTGCAGGAGAGAAGGGGGAGCAAGCTCCAGCGACAAATTGCCTTCACTGCCAGTTAGTCTGTGTTCCTTTCTTCTCTCTGTGTTGTTGTTGTTGGAGGAAGAGGGTTGGGGGTTTTATTTTGTTAGGTGGAGGTTATTTCGTCTTCTGCAAGACATTTGGAAATCCCCCCAGGTAGTGGAGTTTCTGGATCGGAGGCCGCCAGAACAGGAATTTCCGAGCGCCATGGGAGTGAAACTAAGCAACGCAACAAAAAAATCTCTCAGATGATGATTTGCCCCATCAGCTCCGTCGATACCTGTTAGGAGCAGTGGGCTGGAGGCCAGACAAGCTGCCCAGTTGGTTGGTTGGACGGTTGCCAGTTAGAATCCCTGGGATGTTTCTAACAGGAAGCAGCGCTCACCCACTCTAGTCCCGCAGGCTGGAGTGCCAGGGCCAAGGGCCACGAGGATAACCTGCAATCTGGAGGATGAACTCTGCCTCTGAGCTGGGCTCAAGATGAGATAATACAGGAGGGTTAGAAGGGTTCAATCCCCTCCACAACCTGCTGAAGTGTCCTTCTGCAAAGCACTAACACTCTACCAGCACTGACCTTTGACCTCCATGTTAGAAGGACAAAAAAATTAAGTCAACCTTAAGTCAACCTTCCTTAGTGTCAAAAATCACATAAGCAGCCATGAGAATCAAAAACAATAAAATGGAAGACCACGACGCTGTTATTTTGACTTTGATGCTTGTTTAAGGCCTAAAACGGAATTATTTGCACAGGACAATTTATACAGTACACCTGTTTACAAGGCAGAAAATGTGTGCTGAGACTTCCAGTCTTAATATATTAGGAATGTAGGAGGAATAATGCTCTTTGTCTGTTTTTGATGGCCCCAATTTTAATGCAACAGCATACAATGTTACTTTTAGTTATAGTTACAGTGCGTTTCTAACTTTGTGCCAACAATTTGGAAAAGGCCCTTTGCTGTTTAAAAGCCACCAAGCATAAAGCCACATCTATAAAGAAACGGTTTTCCCAGTTTGGTTTTGAAGAACTTGACTGGCCTGCACAGAGCCCTCACCTCACCTTTGGGATGAAGTTAATGCCAGATCATATGGCCCATCACCAGCAGCTAACCTCACTAATGCACTTGTGGTTGCCTTCCCAAACGAGTGGAGGCTGTTATGTTGTTAATGTCCATGATGTGGGAAATAAATGTTCTGCAATCACAGGTATCCATGAACTTATATTTCCCCTCCTATAACCATATTCCATTACAACATATGTACATGCCCTTTGTCAAATGATTACAAGTCATTTCTCAAATTATTCAGGTGATTATTAAAAATGTTGACACACTTTTCAACCATGTTTTGTCTTTGGTTTTGAGATATATAGAGAGAACACCTCCATCCACACACACACACACCACAGTCCCACAACACACCACACGTCACACACCCACACAAGTCACACAACACACAAGTCACACACACCACAGTTTCAGCCAAAACACACACACACACACAGTCACACACACACACACACACACACAAACAAGCAAGCTTACAGACCCCTTCAATGTGGAGGGATTACCAGGCAAGAGCTCTTCCTCCTTCAATCCCAATTTACCTCTCAATAAATCCCAAATTTATGAGCATGTTAGCAGGCATAATCCAGCCTTGATTTGCTCATTTCAGGCACAAGGGACGAACAGTGAGAGAGAGATTACCAACTGGGTAGTTGTTGTCACCAGCACCAGAGTAGGTGGCCAACAAAAGCCACTGAAACAGAAAAACATGCAACGGCGTCTGTGACGGCATCTCAAGCGGGGCGGATGATAGAAGGAGGAATAGGTGGTCTCCGCTCTTGTTGGTTTGTCTGATTTATTGATATCCCTCACTGGGGAGCTTTGTCTTTCGTCAGACTGTCAGGGCGCACAGTGGCGACAAAAGGAGGGGGGTGATGGGAGAAAGAGAGAAAAAAAGAGTGGTTATTTCTGCTGATAGGGCATATTTTCTGTCAACAGTCTCTGGCAGATGAGTGTATGTGATAATACCACTGCCAAGGAAAGTCTCTCAGCTCTTCAGCCTCCGGAAGAATATTTCTGTCTCAGCTCAGGGCCGTGGCTTCTCTCTCCCCTCCTTCCAGCTTTTATAATTCAGTAAACTGAAGTAATTACCACAGAGGCATGCTCAATAATTACAAAACACTCTGTCACGGTCATGTAGGTAATGGCATATCTTGCTCTGCTGGCAGCGATAACACAGGTGAGACGAATTGTAGAAAACAGATCTGATAGCATTGTTATGGTAAAGAAATGCCATTATGATCAAGGGTAGCACTGCTGCTGGGGGGAATGTTGACTCATATGTCAATGCATGTGTTTTCTCTTCTCCACGCAGGTATAAAGAGAAGTTGAGTGACCGCAATGACAGTCTGTCCATTGCAAAAGAACGTACAGACTTCCAGCGTCGTGTTTATCCTGCTGATGTCTCATCTCTCCTTCGGCAAATCAGCATGAAATTTGCTTAATTATCAACTGCAAATCGACAAAATATTAGGTGTTGTTTACTGTAATCCCATTTTGCTTAGTTTAATTTCCTCGACTCTGCTCCTGGTGGCGTGTTTACTCAGGATTGGACATGGTGGCGTCCTGCAGATCCTGGCTATCCAGTGCAGCTTCCGCGAGACAGCGGCGAGAACGCACCCGTAATTAGCAAAATGCGGCCCTAATGCTCGTCTCCTTGAGAGTTTGACCCTATTTGTTTGTGCCGAGGTAATTTCATTACGCCCGTGCGATTCCCAGGAGCTGCCACGAGTTAACGCTAAATGCTCACCAGAGAGGGGATAAGTATTTGGCAAGGCATCAGCAAAGAGAAGAGAGGGAGCAGCAAAGCTCAATAACACTTCTTTCATGTTGACAAATTCCATTAGTGCGCAAAGGCTGGTGTTTGTACTCTATTTTATTTATGATAATGCTCAGGCATTGGAGGGAAGCGGTATTCATCACCCGTGCCACCTATGTGGCCTGACAGTGTGCGGCAAATGTCTGTGATTTGTACAGAACACTCAGCATCATTCTCACACCACAGGCCTGTGGAAAAGTGAAGGTGGCATCCTGTAAGAGCGTTTCAACCGTCTTCTTTGGCTGTGAACGATGAACTTCTAACAGTAAAGTATGAGCTCTCTCTTTCTTTTTGCGGGTTGATTTTTGTATTATTTATTACAAGAGTCTTAGACAGCTGCAGGTAATTGTTCACAACCAACCCTGGGGTTGAACTGAAATGGTATCATTAATGTGATTAAATTCATGTTGAAACAGAATGTTAGGAAGAGAATTTAGGCAGTGGGGGACAATGCACCTGGAAAACGGATGTCTCTTATTGTACGTCATTTTGCTCTCAACCTCTAGATTAGCCGCTGGGGCGGGGGTAATGTGTGATCATCCACACTCCCCAAGGGGATTTATTTTAGTTTGATTCTTTGAGTTCACATATCCCTATCTGCTAAATCTGTGTTCTATGTATTTTAAAAAGTGTAAAGCACATGTAATGTAGTTTTATGACAGACAAAAACCAATCCAGATGAGACACTAAATGCATTATCACCTGGCAATCAATGGCTGCCTATCCTTTATGACAAATAAATATGTCGGCATCCACAGAGAGTGTTGGCATGCTGATTAGGGGGCTATAAACCAGCTCCAGGACCTGTGGGATGTGGTGGCCTCCACAGTGTCTGCTGGCAACATGCAAAGTCTCTGTTTCAATAAAATATCATGATCACGCTGCCTGCATGTGTTTCTGCATGCATGTGGCTTTATTTGACTGTGACTGTAAGTGTGTTTGCAGATTCCTGTGTGTATTTTGCATGCACGCATTTTGTGTGTAATTATGTAAGTGTCCCATGCATGTGTATGTGTGTGTGTTTTGGATGTTTCGGGGGGGTACGTGCACACACAAAACAGTGAGGTTGGAAACATTCTGATGTCAACAGCGAAGCAAGAAATAGGAAACACATTTGAATCTCTGGCGCTGAGGACGGTGTTCAGGAGCCAGGCAAAATCTCCGCGCAAGCCCGGCATAGCGTGTGACAGGGTGCATCGTGGGATAGCTTTTTATCCTTTGCGCACAAAACAGCAATCGGGAGAGGTACGTCCCATCCCATCTGAGGACAGGGAGTCGGCGCAGGTTGTACCTATTAGGGCAGCTTAGTAACTCAAGAAGCGGCAATTTAAGAGTGAAAGAAGGGAAGGGAGGAGGGAGGATTGGGGAAGAAAGCAAAACTAATGCCATAACTCCAAGGGCTCCCAAAAGACAGCTTTGAGGATTGGACTGGATGACAGAAAGGCTCGTCATCACAGAGGTGGGTATGAGCGCTGGTAATGAGAGGACTTGCTCCATGCCAGGCATTATTATGGACAGATTGCACCCAGGGAAGAAGAGGCCTCCTTTTGTCTGTTGAAAGCTACATCGGCTCGGAGTCGGAATAAAGAAACCAATCCTGAAACATGCAGAGGGAAACGTAATATTTGGCAATACAGAGCTCCAGTTTTCTATAAATTTCAAAGCATTGTTGATTCTTGTGGGGGGAAAAACTGATTTTTATGTTGCCTTTAGACACAGAGAAAGGGGCATAATATATGACAGGGGAAAATGTACCAACCTACTGTACTTTTTTCCCCTCAGTTTTCAATCTTTTGTGGTTGGCAGCAGGGACAGAACCCAGGAAACAGTATCCTATCACTTAAATGGTTAAGTATTTTATGAGTAAAATGCTTCCAAATGTCTCTCAAAAACCTTCCAGACCACACCAAAGACAAAATGAGGTAATATTACGTTTCTGAAAAGTCCCCAGTATGATACCCCAACTCTGCTGTAATTGCATCAGAAAAATGGTGCGCGAGTCTCTCTCTGTTACATGTCAGGCCATTTGACTTGGCAAAAGCGGTGCTCATTAAGAGTGTGGGAGAGAAAACTTCTCAAATTTTTCCCAGCTGAAGACTCCCAGTATGCATATAGAAGAGAGCACAACATGCAGATGTACAGTATCGCCAAAATCATCTGCATGTCCCCACTACACTGTTGGCTCCACTTAAGCGGTAAAAAACGGTAAGTAGCCTCCATGCTAACACTAAAGCATATAAGTGACATATGCTGCAGTGGTCATGTAAGGGTTACAATTACAGTCAATAGCCGTCAACATGTAAATACCTGTTATTAAAAGTAGTAAAACTGGGTTTCTTAAAGTTCTGAAATATCAGACTTGGAAGTAAATAGGTTCTAAATAGACAAACAAAGTTCAACATAAGCTAAATCAATCATTCTAATAAGTAACAAATAACCATAATTAAATGCTTCTTGAAGCACACTATTTTTTTACTGCCACACGACCAATTCGACTCAAACTAATTATCATACACAGTTCAATAGCAGACAAGTTTAGTTATCAAGTTGTGATGCTTGGATTTTATATATGTATATATCTTCCTCATCGCTGTCTTGCTTCCAACATAACATGAATGTGGTACCAGGCTCCACTATAAGACGTACTATTTTAAAAGGAATACTACCAAAAGCTATGTTCTCAGTATTAAACACCAATCCCCTTTTTGCTTGCTGTGTGCTCCTTGGCAGAAAAAGGCAGCTATAGAAACAGTAGCTTGGATTTACAACAGTCACCCAGACTCATGTTAAAGGTGCAATATGTATCTATCCATCCATCTATCTGTACAAAAATTAACTTCCACTCTATCCATAGCCACAGTTTTTTTACACTGCTAGTTAGCAGTTAGCTCTTTCAGCTATACAACAACCATCATAATGTCTTCAGTCTCATTTTGTATAAAAAAATAAATCCTAAGAAAATTGCGAACCCAGGGATCATTGTGAGTTGAGTGTATCATTAAATCTGCCAGAATAATTAAACAAGTTATGAACATTTCACCGCAGTTCATTATATTTACCAATCTGGTTACTTTATGTGTGATTTAGGATGCATTTGGCCTATTGTGATATACGCTGTTATAAAATAAATATAAATGTATAAATATCCATACTATTATTATATTAGATATTGTGACTTTTATTTCAACCATATTGCCGGGCTGAAGATCACCTTTTACGTCTTTAATACACTACACTGGCTGACAGTAGGCATGTTAACACTACACAACCACTGAGAAGTAGTCAGGAATTCTAGGCAGAAAAATAAAGCTATCTTGACTTAGGGATTTATATTGGGCCCCTAGAACCATCATCACCTTTCACCATGCGTTGGGTGATTACTGTAACTTGTGTAACTGACACTAAAAAGCTGCACTGGGATCACATTTCAGTTGCAGTGTGAACATGGCCAAATTCACAAGTCATTGAGAGGGGGTCTTTACCAACTACTGCCACTAAAACACTATCTTACAGTATATGAATCTTTAAATATCACCAATGATGTGGAGGCCCCGCCACCAGCACCCACAGTCTCCATGGCAGCCTAATCTAGTGCAGATTTAAAAAATTGCTATCATGAAACAGGCTTTCCCTGTAAGTAATCCCCTCCTCTCAGAAAGAAGAAGGGGGGAGAGAGGTGTTGGGAGGGAGGTTGAAGAGAAAAAAATTCTGCAGCAAAGAGCCTTTTTTTTGCGTCTAGTTATGTCAGGCTGTATTTTAAACAGTGCTAATCATATACCTTTGTGGACACTTAATTAAAATTACAAAACCAATTTTAATCGGTGGTCCAATTAATATGTAAATGTATGCAAATGTAGTAAAACAAGGTGGTGATTAAGTTAAGGACACTCTATTTCATGTCTTCCTTAAGTGTGAAAACAAACCGTCTTTTTTCCCCTGCCACTTCCCCCCCCCCCCCCCCC
>NW_023340206.1:11727000-11727186 GCF_004916995.1 Morone saxatilis
TGCAACCTGCGCCCCACTGATACCTCCGCTACACAAGGTTTCCAGGTGACTTACACACATAAACACCAGGAGGGGGGTCTCAGCTGTTAGCGAGGTGAAGCTAGTCCCTGAGCGGAGGAAGATGATACTGACTGTCACAGAGCAGGAGCAGGTAGCTGCAGTGATGATTTATTCTGCCTCACAAGG